>NW_026511871.1:2122011-2207011 GCF_027579735.1 Bombina bombina | reverse complement strand
AGACTGAAGAGCTCTGAAAATTGCACGGAGTTCCAAAATATTGATCGTAATCTCACCTCCTGAGATTCCCAAACCCCTTGTGCCGTCAGAGACCCACACACAGCTCCCCAACCTGTAAGACTTGCATCTGTTGAAATTACAGTCCAGGTCGGAAGAACAAAAGAAGCCCCCTGAACTAAACGATGGTGATCTGTCCACCACGTTAGAGAGTGTCATACAATCGGTTTTAAAGATATTAATTGAGATATCTTTGTGTAATCCCTGCACCATTGGTTCAGCATACAGAGCTGAAGAGGTCGCATGTGAAAACGAGCAAAGGGGATCGCGTCCGATGCAGCAGTCATAAGACCTAAAATTTCCATGCAAAAGGCTACCGAAGGGAATGATTGTGACTGAAGGTTTCGACAAGCTGAAATCAATTTTAGACGTCTCTTGTCTGTCAAAGACAGAGCCATGGACACTGAATCTATCTGGAAACCCAAAAAGGTTACCCTTGTCTGAGGAATCAATGAACTTTTTAGTGAATTGATCCTCCAACCATGATCTTGAAGAAACAACACAAGTCGATTCGTATGAGATTCTGCTAAATGTGAAGACTGAGCAAGTACCAAGATATCGTCCAAATAAGGAAAAACCACAATACCCTGTTCTCTGATTACAGACAGAAGGGCACCGAGAACCTTTGTAAAAATTCTTGGAGCTGTTGCTAGGCCAAACGGCAGAGCCACAAACTGGTAATGCTTGTCCAGGAAAGAGAATCTCAGAAACTGATAGTGAGCTGGATGAATCGGAATATGCAGATATGCATCCTGTAAATCTATTGTAGACATATAATGCCCTTGCTGAACAAAAGGCAGGATAGTCCTTATAGTTACCATTTTGAATGTTGGTATCCTTACATAACGATTCAATATTTTTAGATCCAGAACTGGTCTGAAGGAATTCTCCTTCTTTGGTACAATGAAGAGATTCGAATAAAACCCCAGTCCCTGTTCCAGAACTGGAACTGGTATAATTACTCCAGCCAACTCTAGATCTGAAACACATTTCAGAAATGCTTGAGCTTTCGCTGGGTTTACTTGGACACGGGAAAGAAAAAATCTCTTTGCAGGAGGTCTTATCTTGAAACCAATTCTGTACCCTTCTGAAACAATGTTCTGAATCCAAAGATAGTGAACAGAATCGATCCAAATTTCTTTGAAAAACGTAATCTGCCCCCTACCAGCTGAGCTGGAATGAGGGCCGCACCTTCATGTGGACTTAGAAGCTGGCTTTGCTTTTCTAGAAGGCTTGGATTTATTCCAGACTGGAGATGGTTTCCAAACTGAAACGGCTCCTGAGGATGAAGGATCAGGCTTTTGTTCTTTGTTGAAACGAAAGGAACGAAAATGATTATTAGCCCTGTTTTTACCCTTAGATTTTTTATCCTGCGGTAAAAAAGTTCCTTTCCCACCAGTAACAGTTGAGATAATAGAATCCAACTGAGAACCAAATAATTTATTACCCTGGAAAGAAAGGGAAAGTAGAGTTGATTTAGAAGACATATCAGCATTCCAAGTTTTAAGCCATAAAGCTCTTCTAGCTAAAATAGCTAGAGACATAAACCTGACATCAACTCTGATAATATCAAAAATGGCATCACAGATAAAATTATTAGCATGTTGAAGCAGAATAATAATGTTATGAGAATCATGATCTGTTACTTGTTGCGCTAAAGTTTCCAACCAAAAAGTTGAAGCTGCAGCAACATCCGCCAAAGATATAGCAGGTCTAAGAAGATTACCTGAACACAAATAAGCTTTTCTTAGAAAGGATTCAATTTTCCTATCTAGAGGATCCTTAAAGGAAGTACCATCTGCCGTAGGAATAGTAGTACGTTTAGCAAGGGTAGAAATAGCCCCATCAACTTTAGGGTTTTTGTCCCAAAACTCTAATCTGTCGGACGGCACAGGATATAATTGTTCAAAACGTTTAGAAGGAGTAAATGAATTACCCAAATTATTCCATTCTCTGGAAATTACTTCAGAAATAGCACCTGGAACAGGAAAAATTTCTGGAATAACTACAGGAGATTTAAAGACCTTGTCTAAACGTTTGGATTTAGTATCAAGAGGACCAGAATCCTCAATTTCTAATGCAATTAGGACTTCTTTAAGTAAAGAACGAATAAATTCCATTTTAAATAAATATGAAGATTTATCAGCATCAACCTCTGAGACAGAGTCCTCTGAACCAGAAGAATCATTAGAATCAGAATGATGATGTTCATTTAAAAATTCATCTGGATAAAGAGAAGTTTTAAAAGATTTTTTATATTTACTAGAAGGAGGAATAACAGACATAGCCTTCTTAATGGATTCAGAAACAAAATCTCTTATGTTATCAGGAACACTCTGAACATTAGATGTTGAGGGAACTGCAACAGGTAATGGTACTTTACTAAAGGAAATATTTTCTGCATTAACAAGTTTGTCATGACATTTAATACAAACAACAGCTGGAGGAACAACTACCAAAAGTTTACAGCAGATACACTTAGCTTTGGTAGTTCCAGCACCAGGCAGCGATTTTCCTGAAGTTTCTTCTGACTCAGATGCAACGTGAGACATCTTGCAATATGTAAGAGAAAAAACAACATATAAAGCAAAATTGATCAAATTCCTTAAATGACAGTTTCAGGAATGGGAAAAAATGCCAAAGAACAAGCTTCTAGCAACCAGAAGCAATGAAAAATGAGACTTAAATAATGTGGAGACAAAAGCGACGCCCAAAAAAAAATTTTTAGCGCCAAATAAGACGCCCACATTATTTGGCGCCTAAATGCTTTTGGCGCCAAAAATTACGCCACATCCGGAACACCGACATTTTTGGCGCAAAAGAACGTCAAAAAATGACGCAACTTCCGACGACACGTATGACGCCGGAAACGGAAAAGATTTTTTGCGCCAAAAAAGTCCGCGCCAAGAATGACGCAATAAAATGAAGCATTTTCAGCCCCCGCGAGCCTAACAGCCCACAGGGAAAAAGTCAAATTTTAAGGTAAGAAAAAATGATTGATTCAAATGCATTATCCCAAATATGAAACTGACTGTCTGAAAAAAGGAATGTTGAACATCCTGAGTCAAGGCAAATAAATGTTTGAATACATATATTTAGAACTTTATAAAAAAAGTGCCCAACCATAGCTTTAGAGTGTCACAGAAAATAAGACTTACTTACCCCAGGACACTCAACTACATGTTTGTAGAAAGCCAAACCAGTACTGAAACGAAAATCAGCAGAGGTAATGGTAAATATATAAGAGTATATCGTCGATCTGAAAAGGGAGGTAAGAGATTAATCTGTACAACCGATAACAGAGAACCTATGAAATAGACCCCGTAGAAGGAGATCATTGAATTCAAACAGGCAATACTCTCTTCACATCCCTCTGACATTCACTGCACGCTGAGAGGAAAACCGGGCTCCAACCTGCTGCGGAGCGCATATCAACGTAGAATCTAGCACAAACTTACTTCACCACCTCCATAGGAGGCAAAGTTTGTAAAACTGATTTGTGGGTGTGGTGAGGGGTGTATTTATAGGCATTTTGAGGTTTGGGAAACTTTGCCCCTCCTGGTAGGAATGTATATCCCATACGTCACTAGCTCATGGACTCTTGCTAATTACATGAAAGAAAACTGAAATTATAAGCAGAAGAATCAGACTGAAACAGCTGCCTGAAGTACTTTTCTACCAAAAACTGCTTCTGTAGAAGAAAAAACATCTAAATGGTAGAATTTAGTAAAAGTATACAAAGAAGACCAAGTTGCTGCTTTGCAAATCTGATCAACAGAAGCTTCATTCTTAAAAGCCCAGGAAGTAGAAACTGACCTAGTAGAATGAGCCGTAATCCTTTGAGGCAGGGATTTACCCGACTCCACATAAGCATGATGAATCAAAAGCTTTAACCAAGACGCCAAAGAAATGGCAGAAGCCTTCTGACCTTTCCTAAAACCAGAAAAGATAACAAATAGACTAGAAGTCTTTCTGAAATCTTAGTAGCTTCAACATAATATTTCAAAACTCTGACCACATCCAAAGAATGTAAGGATCTTTCCAAAGAATTCTAAGGATTTAGGACACAAGGAAGGAACAATAATTCCTCTATTAATGTTGTTAGAATTCACAACTTGAGGTAAAAATTTAAATAAAGACAGCAAAATCACCTTATCCTGATGAAAAATCAGAAAAGGAGACTCACAAGAAAGAGCAGATAATTCAAAAACTCTTCTAGTAGAAGAGATGGCCAAAAGGAACAATACTTTCCATAAAAGTAATTCAATGTCCAAATAATGCATATGCTCAAACAGAAGAGCCTGTTAAGCCCTCAGAACCAAATGAAGACTCCAAGGAGGAGAAATTGGCTTAATGACAGGCTTGATACGAACCAAAGCCTGAACAAAACAATGAATATCAGAAAGATTAGCAATTTTTTCTGTGAAACAGCACAGAAAGAGCAGAGATTTGTCCTTTCAAGGAACTTGCAGACAAAACCTTATGAAGAAACTATAAAATCCTAGGAATTCTAAAAGAATGCCAAGAGAAATTATGAGAAGAGCATCATAAGATGTAAGTCTTCCAAACTGGATAATAAATCTTTCTAGACACAGATTTACGAACCTGCAACATAGTATTAATCACCGAGACAGAGAAACCTCTATGACTAAGCACTAAGCGTTTTAATTTCCATACCATCAAATTTAATAATTTGATTTCCTGACGGAAAAAAACGAATCTTAAGATATAAGGTCTGGCCTAAATGGAAGTGACCAAGGTTGGCAACTGGACATCCAAACAAGAACCATATACCAAAACCTGAGCGGCCATGCTGGAGCCACCAGCAGCACAAACGATTGCTCCATGATGATTTTGAAAAATCACTCTTAAAAAGAAGAACCAGAAGGAGCAAAAATATAGGCAGATTGATAACTCCAAGGAAGTGTCAATGCATACACTGTTTCCGCCTGAGGATCCCCGGACCTGAATAGGTACCTGGGAAGTTTTCTTGTTTAGATGAGATGCCATCAGAACTATTACTGGAAACCCTCACATCAGAACAATTTGAAAAAACACATCTGGTTAAAGAGACCATTCTCCCGGATGTAAAGCTTGATTGACAGAGATAATCCGCTTCCCAATTGTCTAAATCTGGGATATGGACAGCAGAAATTAGACAGGAGCTGGATTTAGCCCAAGCAAGTATCCGAGATACTTCTTTCACAACCTAAGGACTGAGAGTCCCACCCTGATGATTGACATACGCCACAGTTGTGACATTGTCCGTCTGAAAAACAATAACGTCTCTCTCTTCAAAAAAAAGCCAAAACTGAAGAACTCTGAGAATGCACAGAGTTCCAAAATATTGAATGGTAATCTCGCCTCCTGAGATTTCCAAACCCCTTGTGCTGACAGAGATCCCCAGACAGCCTCCCAACCTAAAAGACTCGCATCTGTAGTGATCAAGGTCCAGGTTGGATGAATCGAAGAGACCCGTAGAACTATATGATGGTGATCTAACCACCAAGTCAAAGATAGTTGAACATTGGAATTCAAAGATATTAAAAATGATATCCTAGAATCCCTGCTCCATTAATTCAGCATAAAAAACTGGAAAGGTTTCATGTGAAAATGAGCAAAGGGAAATTAATCCAATGCTGCAGCCATGAGACCTAAAACTTCCATGCATATAGCTACTGAAGGAAATAATAGAGACTGAAGGTTCCGACAAACTGAACCCAATATAATTGTCTCCTGTCTGTTAGAGACAAAGACATTGACACAATCTATCTCGAAACCTAAAAAAGGTGACCCTTGTCTGAGCAACCAAGGATCTTTTGATAAAAAGATCCTCCAACCATGTCTAAGAAGAAACAACAAAAGTTGAATCGTATGAGATTCTGGAGAAGGAAAAGACTGAGCCAGTACCACGAGATCGTCCAAATAAGGAAACACTGAGAACCTTGAAAAGATTCTCAGAGCTGTCGCTAGACCAGAAGGAAAAATAATCTGAATGAAAACAGAAGAAGATATGCATCTATTGTATCTATTGTAAACAAATAATGCCCTTACTGACCAAAAAGGCAGAATAGACCATATAAACACCATTCTGAAAGAAGGAACTCTTATATGACAAATCAAAAAGATTTTCTATCTTTGGGACAATGAATAGTTTTGAACAAAACCCCAAACCCTGTTCCTGAAATGGAGCTGGTATGAATACCCCAGATAACTCCAGGTCTGAGCAGCACCTTGAGACCCCAACGGGTAACCAGCCGCGCCTCACAAGTACCCAACACATACAGGTCTGAAACATACTTCAGTAAAGTGTGAGCCTTTACTGGAATAGCTGGAATATGCTAGAGAGAAAAAAACTTCTCACAGGCGGTTTTACTCTGAATCCTATTCAGTACCCCAATCTAAGAAGTTTGGACCGAATTGAACCAAACAAATTTAAAAAAGTCAAAACCTGCCCCTTACCAGCTAAGCTGGAATAAAAAAACCGCACCTACATGCAAATTTGGGGGGCTGACTTTGATCTTTTTTAAATAGCTTAAATTCATTCCATGTTGAAGAAAGCTTCCAATTATAAACATGTTACTTGGGGAAGAATTAGGATTCCGTTCCTTATTAAGAACAAACTAATACAAGCTTAAGATTTACTCTTAGAACTCAATCTTGAAGCAACAAAAAACTCCCTTCCCCAGAGTAACAGTTGGAAAAAATTGAATCCAATTGTGAACCAAATAATTGATTACCTTGGAAAAAAAGAAATATGAATTTTAGAAATCAAATTAGCATTCCAAGATTAAGTCACAAAGTTCTTCTAGCTAAAAATAGCTAGACATAGATTAAACCTCAATTGTGAAAATATAAAAAAAATGACGACACAAATGAAATTATTAGCATGTTGATCAACTTAACAATGCTAAAACAAATCATAATCCGATACTTGTTGCACTAAAGTATCCAACCAGAAAGTTGAAGCATTTGCAACATCAGCCAAATAAATTGCAGGCCTAACAAAAGGACCTGAAATAAAACAATTTTCCTCAAATAAGATACAAGTTTCCCATCTGAAGGAAAAAAATAAATACTATTTTCAATAGGAATAGTAGTATGTTTAGCAAGAGTAGAAATAGCCCCATTAACTTTGGGGATCTTCCTCAAAACTTTAAACTAACTGCCGGCAAAGGATACAATTTAAAAACCTTAAAGAAGGAATAAAAGAAGTCCCAGGCCTACTCCATTCCCTAGTATCATGAACTGGGAAAAAAACCTCTGAAGAAACCACAGGAGGTTAATGAGCAGAATTTAAATGTTAGCTAGTCTTAAATCAAAAGAACTAGACTCCTCAATATCCAATATAATCAACACCTTTTCAACAACGAATGTACTCTATTTAAAAATAAAAAAGTAGATTTGTTAGTGTCAAATATCTGATGAAGTATATTCTAAATGAGAAAAAACATCATCAGAGAAGGATAATTCAGTATGTTGTCGGTCATTTAAAAATTCATCAACTAAATGAGAAGTTTAAAAAAGACCTATAAATTTTATTAGAAGGCGGGATGTCAGACAAAGCCTTTAGGATAGAATCAGAAAAACATTCTCATAGATTCCTAGGTATATCTTGTACATTAGATGTAAAAAGAATAGCAATAGATAATGCATAAATACTAAAGGACTCTGCATGTAAAAGTTTATCATGATAACTTATTACAAACCATAGCTAAAGATAAAATTCATAACATTAAAATAAATGAACTTAGCTTTGGTAGGACGGATATCAGTCATCAGGAATCCAACAGTATTTTCTGATACAGGAACAGTTTTTGGAATATCTTGCAATATGTAATAGAAAAACAACATATAATGCAAAATTATCAAATTCCTTAAATGACAGTTTCAGGAATGGGAAAAAATGCAAACAGAACAAGCCTCTAGAAACCGGAAGCAACTAAAAAGTGAGACTTAAATAATGTAAAAAAACTGGCGCCAAGTATGACGCCCACATATTTTTTGGCGCCAAAAACGTCTGTAATAAACACGAGAGTCAAAAATGACGCAACTACGTGAAAACATCCGGCGTCAACTACGACGCCGGAAATGACATCATTGACGTCAGACAAACGTCAATCTCGCGTCAAAAAAGTCTAGCGGCAAAAATGACGCAATAAATTCTAGCATTTTTTGAACCCGCGAGCCTAACAGCCCGCAATTTAAAGGAAAAAAGTCAATTGAAAATTTTAGGTAAGAAAAATATTTCATTCATATGCATTTTCCCGAAAAATTAAACTGACAGTCTGAAAGAAGGAAAATAAACTGATTGACCTGAATCATGGCAAATATAAGTATAAAAACAAAATTTATGCTTACCTGATAAATTTATTTCTCTTGTGGTGTATCCAGTCAACGGGTTCATCCATTACTTGTGGGATATTCTCCTTCCCAACAGGAAGCTGCAAGAGGACACCCACAGCAGAGCTGTCTATATAGCTCCTCCCCTAACTGCCACCCCCAGTCATTCGACTGAAGACAAGCAAGAAAAAAGGAGAAATTATAGGGTGCAGTGGTGACTGTAGTTTAAAAATAAAAAACACCTGCCTTAAAATGACAGGGCGGGCCGTGGACTGGATACACCACAAGAGAAATAAATTTATCAGGTAAGCATAAATTTTGTTTTCTCTTGTAAAGGTGTATCCAGTCCACGGGTTCATCCATTACTTGTGGGATACCAATACCAAAGCTTTAGGACACGGATGAAGGGAGGGACAAGGCAGGCCCTTAAACGGAAGGCACCACTGCCTGTAAAACCTTTCTCCCAAAAATAGCCTCCGAAGAAGCAAAAGTATCGAATTTGTAGAATTTAGAAAAAGTATGAAGCGAAGGCCAAGTCGCCGCCTTACAAATCTGTTGAACAGAGGCCTCATTTTTAAAAGCCCATGTGGAAGCTACCGCTCTAGTGGAATGAGCTGTAATTCTTTCAGGAGGCTGCTGGCCAGCAGTCTCATAAGCTAAGCGTATTATACTACTTAGCCAAAAAAAAAGAGAAGTTGCCAAAGCCTGTTGGCCTCTCCTCTGTCCAGAGTAGACAACAAACAAAGCAGATGTTTGACGAAAATCCTTCGTAGCTTGTAAGTAAAACTTTAAAGCACAAACCACATCAAGATTGTGTAAAAGACGTTCCTTCTTTGAGGAAGGATTAGGACATAATGAAGGAACAACAATCTCCTGATTGATGTTCTTATTAGATACTACTTTAGGAAGAAACCCAGGTTTGGTACGCAAAACTGCCTTACCTGCATGGAAAATCAGATAAGGGGAATCACACTGTAAAGCAGATAACTCCGAAACTCTTCGAGCCGAGGAGATAGCTACTAGAAACAGAACTTTCCAAGATAAAAGTTTAATATCTATAGAATGCAGAGGTTCAAACGGAACCCCTTGAAGAACCTTAAGAACTAAATTTAAACTCCATGGCGGAGCAACAGGTTTAAACACAGGCTTAATTCTAACTAAAGCCTGACAAAACGCCTGAACGTCTGGAACCTCAGCCAGACGTTTGTGCAAAAGAATAGACAGAGCAGAAATCTGTCCCTTTAAGGAACTAGCAGACAATCCTTTCTCCAATCCCTCCTGGAGAAAGGATAAGACTCTAGGAATCCTGACTTTACTCCATGAGTAACCTTTGGATTCACACCAATGGAGATATTTACACCATATCTTATGATAGATTTTCCTGGTGACAGGCTTTCGAGCCTGAATTAAGGTATCAATGACCGACTTGGAAAAATCACGCTTTGATAGAATCAAGCATTCAATCTCCAAGCAGTCAGATGCAGAGAAATTAGATTTGGATGTTTGAAAGGACCTTGAAGTAGAAGGTCCTGTCTCAGCGGCAGAGTCCATGGTGGAAAGGATGACATGTCCACCAGATCTGCATACCAAGTCCTGCGTGGCCACTCAGGAGCTATCAAAATCACAGAAGCTCTCTCCTGCTTGATCTTGGCAATCAGACGAGGGAGCAGAGGAAACGGTGGAAACACATAAGCCAGGCTGAAGGACCAGGGCGCTGCTAGAGCATCTATCAGCGCTGCCTTGGGATCCCTGGACCTGGACCCGTAACAAGGAAGCTTGGCGTTCCGACGAGACGCCATGAGATCCAGTTCTGGTTTGCCCCATAGTTGAATCAACTGGGCAAATACCTCCGGATGGAGTTCCCACTCCCCCGGATGAAAAGTCTGCCGACTTAAAAAATCCGCCTCCCAGTTCTCTACTCCTGGGATATGGATAGCTGAGAGATGGCAAGAGTGAACCTCTTCCCATAGAATTATCTTTGAAACCTCCAACATCGCCAGGGGGCTCTTTGTACCCCCCCTGATGGTTGATATAGGCAACAGTCGTGATGTTGTCTGACTGAAATCTGATGAACCTGACCGCAGCTAGCCGAGGCCAAGCCTGAAGAGCATTGAATATTGCTCTTAGTTCCAGAATGTTTATCGGAAGGAGGGCTTCCTCCTGAGTCCACGAACCCTGAGCCTTCAGGGAGTTCCAGACTGCGCCCCAGCCCAGAAGGCTGGCATCTGTCGTCACTATAGTCCATTCTGGCCTGCGGAAGCTTATTCCCCTGGACAGATGGACCCGAGATAGCCACCAGAGAAGAGAATCTCTGGTCTCTTGATCCAGATTTAGCAGAGGGGACAAATCTGTGTAATCCCCATTCCACTGATTGAGCATGCAAAGTTGCAGTGGTCTGAGATGTAGGCGGGCAAACGGAACTATGTCCATTGCCGCTACCATTAAGCCGATTACTTCCATACACTGAGCCACTGACGGCTGAGAAGTGGAATAAAGAGCACGGCAGGAAGTTAGAAGCTTTGACAATCTGACCTCTGTCAGAAAAATCTTCATTTCTACTGAATCTATCAGAGTTCCTAGGAAGGAAACTCTTGTGAGAGGGGAGAGAGAACTCTTTTCTTCGTTCACCTTCCACCCGTGAGACCTCAGAAAGGCCAGAACAATGTCCGTATGGGGCTTGGCGATTTGAAAAGTCGACGCCTGTATCAGAATGTCGTCTAGGTAAGGGGCCACCGCTATGCCCCGTTGCCTTAGAACCGCCAGTAGGGACCCTAGAACCTTCGTAAAGATTCTTGGTGCCGTGGCTAACACGAAGGGAAGAGCCACAAACTGGTAATGCCTGTCTAGGAAGGCAAACCTGAGAAACCAATGATGATCTCTGTGTATCGGAATGTGGAGATAAGCATCCTTTAAGTCCACGGTAGTCATATATTGACCCTCCTGGATCAAAGGTAGGATGGTTTGAATAGTCTCCATCTTGAAGGATGGGACCCTGAGAAATTTGTTTAGGATCTTGAGATCCAAGATTGGTCTGAAAGTTCCCTCTTTTTTGGGAACTATAAACAGATTTGAATAGAATCCTTGCCCCTGTTCCTCCCTTGGAACTGGGTGGATCACTCCCATGACCAGAAGGTCTTGAACACAACGTAAGAATGCCTCTCTCTTTATCTGGTTTGCAGATAATTGTGAGAGATGAAATCTCCCTTTTGGGGATGAGGCTTTGAAATCCAGAAGATATCCCTGGGAAACAATCTCCAGAGCACAGGGATCCTTGACGTCTCTTGCCCAAGCCTGGGCGAAGAGAGAAAGTCTGCCCCCAACTAGATCCGGTCCCGGATCGGAGGCTACTCCTTCATGCTGTCTTAGAGGCAGCAGCAGGTTTTTTGGCCTGCTTTCCCTTGCTCCAAGCCTGGTTAGGTCTCCAGACTGGCTTGGACTGGGCAAAATTTCCTTCTTGTTTTGCAGTAGAGGAAGTTGAAGCTGCGTCACTCTTGAAGTTCCGAAAGGAACGAAAATTAGTCTGTTTGGTCCTTAATTTGTTGGACCTATCCTGGGGAAGGGCGTGGCCTTTCCCTCCAGTAATATCAGAAATGATCTCCTTCAGTCCAGGCCCGAATAGGGTCTGCCCTTTGAAGGGGATGTTGAGAAGCTTAGACTTTGAAGTAACGTCAGTTGACCAGGATTTAAGCCATAGCGCCCTACGCGCCTGAATGGCAAAACCTGAATTCTTAGCCGTTAGCTTAGTTAAATGAAAAACGGCGTCAGAAATAAATGAATTGGCTAACTTAAGAGCTTTAAGTTTGCAAATGGATGATTAACCCCTTAGGCTCCAAAACGGATTAGAAAAAAGGAAAAAACGTTAAAAAACAGTCAAACACACTACCTGCCCTTAAACACGATTTCTGCAGGAAAAATACCCTCTATAGTGGTCCTAGATGCCAGAGGACTCCTTTAGGGAAGCTGGATGTCTCAGTCTGAATATCAACTGCGCATAAAGTGTGCGAAAATAGGCCCCTCCCACCATGCACTGAATGTCAGAGGGCCTTAAAAAGTACTCCTAGGAGTGATCTAACAAGCCATGTGGAAAACTAGGCCCCAAATAAAGAATATCACCCTCAGAGAAAAAACATAATTTATGTAAGAACTTACCTGATAAATTCATTTCTTTCATATTAGCAAGAGTCCATGAGCTAGTGACGTATGGGATATACATTCCTACCAGGAGGGGCAAAGTTTCCCAAACCTCAAAATGCCTATAAATACACCCCTCACCACACCCACAATTCAGTTTAACGAATAGCCAAGAAGTGGGGTGATAAGAAAGGAGCGAAAGCATCAAAATAAGGAATTGGAATAATTGTGCTTTATACAAAAAAATCATAACCACCACAAAAAGGGTGGGCCTCATGGACTCTTGCTAATATGAAAGAAATGAATTTATCAGGTAAGTTCTTACATAAATTATGTTTTCTTTCATGTAATTAGCAAGAGTCCATGAGCTAGTGACGTATGGGATAATAAATACCCAAGATGTGGAACTTCCACGCAAGAGTCACTAGAGAGGGAGGGAAAAAATAAAGACAGCCAATTCCGCTGAAAAATAATAATCCACAACCCAAAACAAAAGTTTTAATCTCAATAATGAAAAAAAACTGAAATTATAAGCAGGAGAATCAAACTGAAACAGCTGCCTTAAGTACTTTTCTACCAAAAACTGCTTCAGAAGAAGAAAAAACATCAAAATGGTAGAATTTAGTAAAAGTATGCAAAGAAGACCAAGTTGCTGCTTTGCAAATCTGATCAACAGAAGCTTCATTCCTAAAAGCCCAGGAAGTAGAAACTGACCTAGTAGAATGAGCCGTAATTCTTTGAAGCAGGGATTTACCCGACTCTACATAAGCATGATGAATCAAAGACTTTAACCAAGACGCCAAAGAAATGGCGGATGCCTTCTGACCTTTTCTGGACCCAGAAAAGATAACAAATATACTAGAAGTCTTTCTAAAATCTTTAGTAGCTTCAACATAATATTTCAAAGCTCTTACTACATCCAAAGAATGTAAAGATCTCTCCTTTGAATTCTTAGGATTAGGACACAATGAAGGAACAACAATTTCTCTACTAATGTTGTTAGAATTCACAACCTTAGGTAAAAATTTGAATGAAGTCCGCAACACTGCCTTATCCTGATGAAAAATCAGAAAACGAGATTCACAAGAAAGAGCAGATAACTCAGAAACTCTTCTAGCAGAAGAGATGGCCAAAAGGAACAGAACTTTCCAAGAAAGTAATTTAATGTCCAGAGAATGCATAGGTTCAAACGGAGGAGCTTGTAAAGCCCTCAGAACCAAATTAAGACTCCAAGGAGGAGAGATTGACTTAATGACAGGTTTGATACAAACCAAAGCCTGCACAAAACAATGAATATCAGGAAGATTAGCAATCTTTCTGTGAAAAAGAACAGAAAGAGCAGAGATTTGTCCTTTCAAGGAACTTGCAGACAAACCTTTATCCAAACCATCCTGAAGAAACTGTAAAATTCTAGGAATTCTAAAAGAATGCCAGGAGAATTTATGAGAAGAACACCAAGAAATGTAAGTCTTCCAGACTCGATAATAAATCTTCCTAGACACAGATTTACGAGCCTGTAACATAGTATTAATTACAGAGTCAGAGAAACCTCTATGACTAAGAATCAAGCGTTCAATCTCCATACCTTCAAATTTAATGATTTGAGATCCTGATGGAAAAAAGGGCCTTGAGATAGAAGGTCTGGTCTTAACGGAAGAGTCCAAGGTTGGCAACTGGCCATCCGAATGAGATCCGCATACCAAAACCTGTGAGGCCATGCTGGAGCCACCAGCAGTACAAACGAACGTTCCATTAGAATTTTGGAAATCACTCTTGGAAGAAGAACTAGAGGCGGAAAGATATAGGCAGGATTATAATTCCAAGGAAGCGACAACGCGTCCACTGCCTCCGCCTGAGGATCCCTGGATCTGGACAGATACCTGGGAAGTTTCTTGTTTAGATGAGAGGCCATCAGATCTATTTCTGGAAGTCCCCAGATTTGAACAATCTGAAGAAATACCTCTGGGTGAAGAGACCATTCGCCTGGATGTAACGTCTGGCAACTGAGATAATCCGCTTCCCAATTGTCTACACCTGGGATGTGAACCGCAGAGATTAGACAGGAGCTGGATTCCGCCCATACAAGTCCCACCCTGATGATTGACATATGCCACGGTTGTGACATTGTCTGTCTGAAAACAAATAAACGATTCTCTCTTCAGAAGAGGCCAGAACTGAAGAGCTCTGAAAATCGCACGGAGTTCCAAAATGTTGATTGGTAATCTCCCCTCCTGAGATTCCCAAACCCCCTGCGCTGTCAGAGATCCCCATACAGCTCCCCAACCTGACAGACTCGCATCTGTTGAGATCACAGTCCAGGTTGGACGAACAAAAGAAGCCCCTTGGACTAAACGATGGTGATCTATCCACCACGTCAGAGAGTGTCGTACATTGGGATTTAAGGATATTAATTGTGATATCTTTGTATAATCCCTGCACCACTGATTCAGCATACAAAGCTGAAGAGGTCGCATGTGAAAACGAGCAAAGGGGATCGCGTCCGATGCAGCAGTCATGAGACCTAGAATTTCCATGCATAAAGCTACCGAAGGGAATGATTGAGACTGAAGGTTTCGACAGGCTGAAAACCAATTTCAGACGTCTCTTTTTTGTTAGAGACAAGGTCATGGACACTGAATCTATTTGAAAACCCAAAAAGGTTACCTGTGTCTGAGGAATCAACGAACTCTTTGATGAATTGATCCTCCAACCATGTCTTTGAAGAAACGACACAAGTTGATTCGTATGAGATTCTGCAGAATGTGAAGACTGAGCAAGTACCAAGATATCATCCAAATAAGGAAATACCGCAATACCCTGTTCTCTGATTACAGAGAAAAGGGCACTGAGAACCTTTGAAAAGATCCTTGGAGCTGTTGCTAGGCCGAACGGAAGGGCCACAAACTGGTAATGCTTGTCTAGAAAAGAGAATCTCAGAAACTGAAAGTGATCTGGATGAATCGGAATATGAAGATATGCATCCTGTAAATCTATTGTGGACATATAATGCCCTTGCTGAACAAAAGGCAGAATAGTCCTTATAGTTACCATTTTGAATGTTGGTATCCTTACATAACGATTCAATATCTTTAGATCCAGAACTGGTCTGAAGGAATTCTCCTTCTTTGGTACAATGAATAGATTTGAGTAAAACCCCAAACCCTGTTCAAGAACTGGAACTGGCACAATTACTCCAGCCAACTCTAGATCTGAAACACATTTCAGAAATGCCTGAGCCTTCACTGGGTTTATTGGAATGCGAGAGAGAAAAAAATCTTCTCGCAGGCGGCCTTACCTTGAAACCTATTCTGTACCCTTGTGAAACAATGTTCCGAATCCAAAGACTGTGAATCGAATTGATCCAAATGTCTTTGAAAAATCGTAACCTGCCCCCTACCAGCTGTGCTGGAATGAGGGCCGCACCTTCATGTGGACTTGGGGGCTGGTTTTGACTTTCTAAAAGGCTTGGATTTATTCCAGATTGGAGAAGGTTTCCAAACAGAAACCGTTCCTTTAGGGGAAGGGTCAGGCTTCTGTTCCTTATTCTGACGAAAGGAACGAAAACGATTAGCAGCCCGGTATTTACCTTTAGATTTCTTGTCCTGAGGCAAAAAAGTTCCTTTCCCCCCAGTAACAGTTGAAATAATAGAATCCAACTGAGAACCAAATAATTTATTACCTTGGAAAGAAAGAGAAAGCAAAGTTGACTTAGAAGACATATCTGCATTCCAAGTTTTAAGCCATAAAGCTCTTCTGGCTAAAATAGCTAAAGACATATACCTGACATCAATTCTAATGATATCAAAAATGGCATCACAAATAAAGTTATTAGCATGTTGAAGAAGTTTAACAATGCTATGAGTATTATGGTCTGACACTTGTTGCGCTAAAGTCTCCAACCAGAAAGTGGAAGCGGCAGCAACATCAGCCAAAGAAATAGCAGGTCTAAGAAGATTACCTGAACATAAATAAGCTTTCCTTAGGAAGGATTCAATCTTCCTATCTAAAGGATCCTTAAAGGAAGTACTATCCGCCGTAGGAATAGTAGTACGTTTAGCAAGAGTAGAGATAGCGCCATCAACTTTAGGGATTTTGCCGCAAAACTCTAATCTGTCAGATGGCACAGGATACAATTTCTTAAACCTTTGAGAAGGAGTAAATGAAGTACCCAAATTATTCCATTCCCTAGAAATTACTTCAGAAATAGCATCAGGGACAGGAAAAACTTCTGGAATAACTATAGGAGGTTTAAAAACCGAATTTAAATGCTTAGTAGATTGAGTATCAAGAGGACTAGACTCCTCCATATCTAATGCGATTAAAACTTCTTTAAGTAAAGAACGAATAAATTCCATTTTAAATAAATAAGAAGATTTATCAGTGTCAATATCTGAGACAGAATCTTCTGAACCAGATAAATCCTCATCAGAAACAGACAAGTCAGAATGATGACGGTCATCTAAAAATTCATCTGAAATATGAGAAGTTTTAAAAGACCTTTTACGTTTACTGGAAGGAGGAATAACAGACAGAGCCTTCCTAATAGATTTAGAAACAAATTCTTTTATATTAACAGGAACATCCTGAGCATTAGATGTTGAGGGAACAACAACAGATAATGGATTATTACTAATGGAAATACTATCTGCATTAGCAATTTTATCATGACATTCATCACAAACTACAGCTGGAGGAAAGGTTACCACAAGTTTACAACAAATGCACTTAACTTTGGTAGAACCAGCATCAGGCAGCGTCTTTCCAGAAGTAGATTCTGATCCAGGGTCAATTTGAGACATCTTGCAATATGTAAAAGAAAAAACAACATATAAAGCAAAATTTTATCAAATTCCTTAAATGACAGTTTCAGGAATGGGAAAAAATGCCAATGAACAAGCCTCTAGCAACCAGAAGCAATGAAAAATGAGACTGAAATAATGTGAAAAAAAGGTGGAGACAAAAATGACGCCCACATTTTTTGGCGCCAAAAATGACGCCCACATTATTGGCGCTAAGAACAACGCCTAAATTTTTTGGCGCCAAGAATGACGCCACATCCGGTGACGCCGACATTTTTGGCACAAAAAACGTCAAAAAAATGACGTAATCACGAACAACTTCCGGCGTCAATTAGGGCGCCTGAAATGAAAAAAATTTTTGCGCCAAAAAAGTCAGCGCCAAGAATGACGCAATAAATAGAAGCATTTTCAGCCCCCACGAGCCTAACAGCCCACAGGGAAAAAAGTCAATTTTTAAGGTAAGAAAAAATAATCATTCATATGCATTATCCCAAATAATGAAACTGACTGTCTGAAATAAGGAATACTGATCATCCTGAATCATGGCAAATATAAGTTTAAAGACATATATTTAGAACTTTATATATAAAGTGCCCAACCATAGCTTAGAGTGTCACAAAAAATAAGACTTACTTACCCCAGGACACTCATCTACATATAGTAGATAGCCAAACCAGTACTGAAACGAGAATCAGTAGAGGTAATGGTATATAAGAGTATATCGTCGATCTGAAAAGGGAGGTAAGAGATGAATCTCTACGACCGATAACAGAGAACCTATGAAATAGATCCCGTAGAAGGAGACCATTGAATTCAAATAGGCAATACTCTCTTCACATCCCTCTGACATTCACTGCACTCTGAGAGGAAAACCGGGCTCCAGCCTGCTGCAAAGCGCATATCAACGTAGAATCTAGTACAAACTTACTTCACCACCTCCACGGGAGGCAAAGTTTGTAAAACTGAATTGTGGGTGTGGTGAGGGGTGCATTTATAGGCATTTTGAGGTTTGGGAATCTTTGCCCCTCCTGGTAGGAATGTATATCCCATACGTCACTAGCTCATGGACTCTTGCTAATTACATGAAAGAAAACGTTTTTACACTAAGTAATATGAGTATTAACATGAATATTACCCTTTTTTGCAAGCATGATCCCAGTTGCTGTTAAATCACTGTATCAGGCTTACCTCAAATATACCAGGCACGGTCAGCATTTTCTAGACCTTATCCTTTCTCTAGAAAAAAATATACTGAACATACCTCAAAGCAGGCAATCTGCAGACCGTCCCCCCAACTGAAGTTTTCTTTCCATACTCTTCAGTTATGTGTGAGAACAGCAATGGACCTTAGTTACAAACCGCTAAGATCATCAAACCTCCAGGCATAATTCTTCTTCCAATTTCTGCCTGAGAGTAAAACAGTACAACGCCGGTACCGTTTAAAAATAACAAACTTTTGATTGAAGGTAAAAACTACACTAAGTCACCACATCTCTCTTGATACTTCCTTTCTTGTCGAGAGCTGCAAGAGAATGACTGGGGGTGGCAGTTAGGGGAGGAGCTATATAGACAGCTCTGCTGTGGGTGTCCTCTTGCAGCTTCCTGTTGGGAAGGAGAATATCCCACAAGTAATGGATGAACCAGTGGACTGGATAAACCTTTACAAGAGAAACATATATTTAGAACTTTACATATAAAGTGCCAAACCATAGCTGAGAGTGTCATAAATAAAATAAGACTTACTTACCCAAAGACACTCATCTACATAAAGTAGATAGCCAAACCAGTACAGAAACGAGAAACAGTAGAGGTAATGGTATATAAAAGTATATCGTCGATCTGAAAAGGGTGGTAGGAGAAGAAATCTGTATGACCGATAACAGAGAACCTATGAAATAGATCCCCTAGAGGAAGACCATGGAATTCAAATAGGCAATACTCTCTTCACATCCCTCTGACATTCACTGCACTCAGAGGAAAACCGGGCTTCAGCCTGCTGTGAAGCGCATATCAACGTAGAAATCTTAGCACAAACTTACTTCACCACCTCCATGGGAGGCAAAGTTTGTAAAACTGAATTGTGGGTGTGGTGAGGGGTGTATTTATAGGCATTTTGAGGTTTGGGAAACTTTTCCCCTCCTGGTAGGAATGTATATCCCATACGTCACTAGCTCATGTACTCTTGCCAATTACATGAAAGAAAAGATTATTTGAGCGGTTGCTAATCCAAATGGAAGAGCAATGAATTGGTAATGCTTTACTAGAAAAGAGAATCTCAGGAACTGAAAATGATCTGAATGAATCGGAATATGAAGGTATACATCCTGCAAGTCCATTGAGGACATAAAATGTTCTTGCTGAACAAAAGGCAGAATAGTCCTGAAAGTCACCATTTGAAAGATGGTACTCTTACATAACTATTCAAAATTTTTAGATTCAAAAATTGGTCTGAATGAAATTTCCTTCTTTGGGACAAATGAATAGATTTGAATAAAACTCCAGACCCTGTTCCTGAAAAGGAACTGGCATGACTACCCCTGAAACTGCAGGACTGAAACACACTTCAGGAAAGCCTGAGCTGTTGCACCTTCATGCGGACTTAGGGGCTGGCTTTTGGTTTCTTAAATGGCTTGGAATTATTCCATTTAATGAAGGTTTCCAATTGGAAACAGATTCCATAGGGAAGGAATAGGTTTTTGTTCCTTAATTGACAAAAAGAAAGAAAACGATTAGGAGCTTTATATTTACCCTTAGGTCTCTTATTACCTTGGAAAGAAAGAGATAGCAATCTAGACTTAAAAAGTCATATCAGCATTCCAAGAATAAAGCCACAAAGCTCTTCTAGCTAAAAATAGCTAAAGACATAGATCTAACATCAATCTTGATGATATAAAAAAAATGGCATCAGAACTGATTAGTATGTTGCAGTAAGCGAACAATGCTAGATAAATCAGAATCCAATTCTTGTTGCGCTAATTCTCCAACAAAAATGTTGATGCAGCTGCAACATCAGCCAAAGAAATTGCAGGCCTGAGACAACCTGAATATAAATAAGCTTTCCTTAGAAAAGATTCAAGTTTCCTATCTAAAGGAACTTAAGTACTATCTTCCATAGGAATAGGAGGTACGTTCAGCAAGAGTAGAAATAGCCCCATCAACTTGAGGATCTTTTCCCAAACTCTATATTAATAGCTGGTAAAGGATACAATTTTAAAACCTTGAAGAAGGGAAAAAAAAAAGTACCCGGCTTATTCCATTCCTTATAAATCATATCAGAAATAGCATCAGGAATAGGAAAAAAACCTCTGGAGTAACCACAGGAGGTTTAAAAACAGAATTTACTAGTTCTAATATCAAGAGGACTAGTTTCTAAAATATCCAAAAATAATTAACACTTCTAACAAAGAACAAAAATTTAACAATTCTTTAAATTTCATAGGTATAACATGTACATTAAAAGTTGAAGGAACAACAACAGGCATGTACTATTTACTGATGGACACAATATCTGCATGTAAAAGTTTATCATGATAACCAATAAATGACATTCGGAAATATAATTCACTTAGCTTTAGTAGAACCGACATCAGGCAGCAAAGTTCCAATAGATACTTCTGAGGCAGGATCAGATTGAGACATCTTGCAAAATGTAAAATAAAATACAACATATAAAGCAAAATTGTCAATTTCCTTATATGACAGTTTCAGGAATGGGAAAAAAATAGCATAGCCCTCTGACATAGAAAAAGGCAAGATGCAAATAGCAATGGGGTATTAAAATAATGAAAAAAATATGGCGCCAAGTATGACGCACAACATAACTGAAATTTTTTGGGCGCCAACAACATCCGGAAATGACACACTCGCGTCACTAACGACGCAACCCTGTGTAAGGAACTCTGCGTCAACTAAGACGCCGGAAATGACTAACTTGCGTCAACGGACATACCTTTGCGGCAAAAAATTCTCGCGACAAAAATGACGCAATAAAGTCTAGCATTTGGCACACCCGCGGGCCTAATCCTGCCCGCAATTTGCAAGAAAAATGTAGTCAATTTGAAAAAAAGACTAAACCTCAGGTAAGAAAAAATATTTCTTAATATGTTAATCTTCCCCAAATATGAAACTGACAGTCTGCAAAAGGAAATACATGAACCTGACTCATGGCAAATATAAGTACAATACATATATTTAGAACTTTATATAAATGCATAAAGTGCCAAACCATAGCTAAGGTGTCTTAAGTAATAAATAACATACTTCCCGAAAGACACCCATCCACATGTAGCAGATAGCCAAACCAGTACTGAAATAGTTATCAGTAGAGGTAATGGTATATGAGAGTATATCGTCATTCTGAAAAGGGAGGTAGGAGATGAATCTCTACGACCGATAACAGAGAACCTATGAAATAGACCCCCGTTAGGAAAATCATTGCATTCAATAGGTGATACTCTCTTCACTTCCCTCTGACATTCACTGAACTCTGACAGGAATTGAGCTTCAAAATGCTGAGAAGCGCATGTCAACGTAGAAATCTTAGCACAAACTTACTTCACCACATCCATAGGAAGCAAAGTTTGTAAAACTGAATTGTGGGTGTGGTGAGGGGTGTATTTATAGGCATTTTGAGGTTTGGGAAACTTTGAACCTCCTGGTAGGATTGTATATCCCATACGTCACTAGCTCATGGACTCTTGCCAATTACATGAAAGAAACGGCCCTTGAGACAGAAAGTCTGGTCTTAAAGAAAGTGGCCAAGGTTGGTAACTTGACAACCGGACAAGTTTCCCAAACCAAAATCTGTGAGGCCATGCTGGTGCTATCAGAAAAAAAGACAAATAAAGAGAGGGCGCTAATAGCTTAAGGTAATCAACACATTTATTCCATGGACTTATAGTCTAAAATCAACAGAAAATATAATGCTATAAATGATTATACTGTAAATTTCAGTTACTATAACCAAGGGACGTCTCCCTAAAAATATATATGATGACACAGAATATATCTTAAAAACATTAACAGTTATTTACTTTGCTAGAATACCACCTCAAAAATGAAAAACACTTACAGGGTACAAAAAATTAAAATTAAAAAATGAAACAAAATGTTCAATGGATTAATCCAAGACGAAAAACACCAGGTCATAAGAACATGAGTAAAGACAAAACCATCGATGAGTGGTGCCACTTGTAACAACTTAATTTCTTGTTGATGTATAAAAGCAAATACGTAAGTGAGTTGCAGATGTTAGCTTTCCTTTAACTTTGTTGCTATAAGTGAATAGGACAGTCTTTAAGTCGATATTATACAATACGTCAAACCTCCTTAATGTCAAGACGGTATCTAGTGTATCACTGCTCACCTTCAAAGTGCCGGACCCCCTTAATGTCAGGATGGCAACTTATATATCACTGCTCACCTTCAAAAGGGGAATCGGAATAATGGCATTTGCCCCACTGGACAGCCAAAGCAGCCTATGTTTGTATAATTGGACTTTCAGTCTTACCAGCTCACTGATCTCTCGGGTCGGCGTCTCATTATGACGGTTGCCACTGCTTGCAGCTCTTAGCGCGAGAGGTGTCGACAGGATCCCGGCAATTGTAGATTTATTTTAAAGTAGAGAGACCCGCACTTAGCGTGTAACACGCGCTGGTTATACTAGTTACCTAGTTGGATGTTTTGTTCTTTAACAGGAGAAAAACAGCTTACTTCCTTCAACGCGTTTCACCCGTTATAATGGGCTTTTTCATGATCTTGTCAGTAAACTAATATTGGACCATGGTAAGCAGTTTAAAAAAGACAACAAGGCTACTCCTGTCGGACCCCTGACGCGCGTTTCACAAAGAACACTTCCTCAGAGGGGGTGCGGGCCGCTGCTATTGGATGCTTTTTATTGCTCATAAAAACCCATCTCACAATGCAATTGGTTAATATCACTCAGATGGTTAAGTTGGATTGGCTGCCTAATATGTCTATCAAGCAACGTGACCTGAGGTGTAATGGAGTGAATGACGAAAATATGGGCGTGCTCAGATTGGGGGTATCAATCAAATAGAAGTGCCAATCAGCAACCCTTATTACTAAGTGTCAGAGGGGTAAGTCTCTGTGCACTAAGCTGATTGTAAGATCATGTTTACAGCTGAACGGTGCAAATAGCGTTGTAATCGTCCTTAAAGTGATTGACAATCTGTCATAAACTAACAATAAATTACATATAATTGTCCTCATTGGTCCTTTCTTTTACATCACAAGACTTGATGTATGTTTATGTAATCATGTAGTAGGGTCAAGTAGAGGAAAAGCCTGAAGAGCCCTTAAAATAGCACAGAGTTCTAAAATATTGATTGGCAACCTCTCCTCTCTAGGATCCCAAACCCCTTGTGCTGTCAAAGACCCCCAGACAGCTCCCCAACCTGTGAGACTTGCATCTGTTGAAATCACAGTCCAGGAAGGACGAACAAAGGAGGCCCCTTAAACAATAAGGTGATGGTTTAACCACCAAGTCAGTGAGAGTATAATCCCTGCACCATTGATTCAGCATGCAAAGCTAAAGAGGTGTCATATGAAAACGAGCAAAGGGGATCACGTCCAATGATGCAGTCATGAGACCTAAAACTTCAATGCACATAGCCAGAGTCATGGACAATGAATCTATCTGGAAACCTAAAAAGGTGACCCTTGCCTGAGGAATCAAGAAACTCTTTGGTAAATTGATCCTCCAACAATGTTTTTGAAGAAATAACACAAGTTGATTTGTGTGAGATTCTGCGAAATGAAAAGACTGAGACATTACCAAGATATTGTCCAAATAAGGAAACACCGCAATACCCTGCTCTCTGATTACAGAAAGAAGGGCACCTAGAACCTTGGAAAAGATTCTTAGAGCTGTCGCTAGGCCAAATGGAAGAGCAACAAATTGGTAATGCTAGTCTAGAAAAGAGAATCTCAGAAACCGATCGGGATCTGGATGAATCGGAATGTGAAGATATGCATCCTTTAAGTCTATTGTGGACATATAATGACCTTGCTGAACAAAAGGCAGAATAGTCCTTATACTCACCATCTTGAAAGTTGGGACCCTAACAAAACAATTCAACATTTTCAGATCCAGGGCTGGTAAGGCCGAGATACCATGGTGTAAACAATCCCATCCAATCATAGTTTGTATACCACCACCCATACTATTGGGGAATATTACCTGTGTTCTTGCCAATTATATTTTTTTTTCCATTAAGAATCTAAGTACATAGACATTCCCCTAGGTAATCCTCACAAGATTAGATACCTACCCCCTAGACTAAAGTAGTCAACTATGGATTTACTATAGAAGCCTATAATACACTATTATATACTATGTATATGGTTTTTCATACAGCCCTGTAAGATTAATTTGCATTTCTTGTAATTGGGCAGGAAGAAGACAGGTCACTACATGATTGGCCCATCATCCCCTCTACCCATACATAGTAGTATGCAATCTACCTGATATTTAAACTCGCACACAAGTAGTAGTATTACTTTATCTCAAGGGAAACTTCCTGTCTCTTAATATATTTCCCAAGATCCTAGCTTAATTAGAGATTGGTTATGGACTGTCTGCGGCCGAGGCAGTCAGACATTTATGTCCCTCTCTCAACCTTATGGGCACATCCTTAAATCTAGTTGAGTGTTTTACCTATATACTAGCTGAAAAGTGTTGACATGCACAGAAATGTTAACAATTTACAACATGTAGCTCTCTAGTGGAATAAGTATGATGCTCTAGTAAAGGATGTTATGGTCAAAACTATATTATTATGGCCTAGTTTAGATTAAAGCAAATGTCTCTCTGGGCCTATACTATCATAACAGTGGGTTATTGTGCCCTCCCCTAAAAAAGGGAAATGCTGCCATCGCTCTATTAGAGACGTCTTTGATTAATATGTCAGTATCACAATTATTTATATATGCTACAAATATTGGGACACAAGCTAGCATGTTATCTGTGATCCTTTATATGTCTGAGTTTATTACTTTGCTCCAGATCTAGCATAGTCCACCCTCTACTTGAGTGCAGCTTTGGGGTTTTTGTTGGACTTCTATGTCTTATATAAATATGTAACCCCCTCTATACTATTACCTATTATATTCATGCCATTTTAAGTAGGTGCAGCTCCCCCTCCTCATATAGGGAAGTCCTACTTACTAGACCACTCTTATTCCTATATTTTCCTACTAGTATAGCTGGAACCTAGACTCAGGACTATAGATATCACAGTGTTTCATTGATACACAAGTATGTTGAGCTTATCTATTTATTTTGTGACTTCTTACATATTCCTGTACATAATACCAACTGGCCTTGTATACACCAGGCAATAACTCAGAATACTGTATAATGTTTGTATATATTGCATATTGAGATTCATAATAGATGGCTTTATATATCCTTTTGTAATCCTATGTTTAAATAAGGAGATCGTACTACATACTTGTTTCCCTGGTTATCTTGCCCTTTACCTGTCTAATGAAGAACTCAAGAGAGTGCTATATATTTATAGGGCTAATTAATATTATGCTATTTTCAGTGTGTTGTATTATTTTCACCCCCCATATACCATAATCGTGAGGACATTAGTCTATTATAGGATGTCTATCTCTGGATATTTATTACTATACTGTCTCAAGGGTTACGCACTGTACTGCTCATAACATATATACCCCTTAATTGTTTACCAGCCTAACATCTTAACTAGCTCCGCCTCCCCCTTCACCTCATTTTGAGCGGCTCTTGCCCGCTGAATCTCCCTTACCCAAAAATCCATAAAGCTAACCCCCCTTTTGCCTCCATTCTTTTTTTTATTAGATAAACTACTTTAGGTTTTTCACTGCAATGCGGGGACCATACTTACTCTTCCTTTAATATAAAATAGAGGTTCTATTACACCCTATATAACATTCTTCCAGACACTCCAGTTCAATTTATTCTAGACTATTACTCCCACCTACTAGTTCGTTTTTGTAGATTAGTATACCCTCTTACAGACAGGTGGAATAGTAGACTACCCCACAAACTCTATAGGCACAATGTTGACACTGTTTCAAAGTTTTCCAGAATGTCTGCCTAGAATTATTATAGATCTGCCTTTTCGCTATGTCTGTACGTTAAGAATGCATGTCTTATCATATTGTTATTGTTTATGGATGTCTCTGTATGTAACATCTTATACAACCCTCAATAAAAAAAAAAAAAATTAAAAAAAAAAATCAGATCCAGAACTGGTCTGAATAAATTTTCCTTCTTCGGGACAATGAATAGATTTGAATAAAGACACAAACCCTGTTCCAGAAGTGGAACTGGTACAATTACCCCTGAAAACTCCAGATCTGAAACACACTTCAGAAAGGCCTGAGCTTTCACAGGATTTGTTGGAATGTGATAGAGAAAAAGCCTTCTCACAGGAGGTCTATTTCTGAAACCTATTCGATACCCCTGAGAAACAATATTCTGAATCCAATGATTCTGAACGAAACCTGCCCAAATTTCTTGAAAAAATTTCAATCTGCCCCCCACCAGTAGAACTGGATCGAGGGCCGCACCTTCATTCAGTCTTGGGGGCTGGCTTTGGTTTCTTATAAGGCTTGGATTTATTCCAACTCGAAGATGGCTTCCAATTGATGCCAGAGTCCTTAGGGGAAGGAGTGGTTTTCTTTTCTCTATTCTGGCAAAAGGAACGAAACCGATTAGAAGCTTAATATTCACCCTTAGACTTTTTATCTTGGGGCAAAAAAACAGAATTTATGTTTACCTGATAAATTACTTTCTCCAACGGTGTGTCCGGTCCACGGCGTCATCCTTACTTGTGGGATATTCTCTTCCCCAACAGGAAATGGCAAAGAGCCCAGCAAAGCTGGTCACATGATCCCTCCTAGGCTCCGCCTTCCCCAGTCATTCGACCGACGTAAAGGAGGAATATTTGCATAGGAGAAATCATATGATACCGTGGTGACTGTAGTTAAGAGAAAATAAATCATCAGACCTGATTAAAAAACCAGGGCGGGCCGTGGACCGGACACACCGTTGGAGAAAGTAATTTATCAGGTAAACATAAATTCTGTTTTCTCCAACATAGGTGTGTCCGGTCCACGGCGTCATCCTTACTTGTGGGAACCAATACCAAAGCTTTAGGACACGGATGATGGGAGGGAGCAAATCAGGTCACCTAGATGGAAGGCACCACGGCTTGCAAAACCTTTCTCCCAAAAATAGCCTCAGAAGAAGCAAAAGTATCAAATTTGTAAAATTTAGTAAAAGTGTGCAGTGAAGACCAAGTCGCTGCCTTACATATCTGATCAACAGAAGCCTCGTTCTTGAAGGCCCATGTGGAAGCCACGGCCCTAGTGGAATGAGCTGTGATTCTTTCAGGAGGCTGCCGTCCGGCAGTCTCATAAGCCAATCTGATGATGCTTTTAAGCCAAAAAGAGAGAGAGGTAGAAGTTGCTTTTTGACCTCTCCTTTTACCAGAATAAACAACAAACAAGGAAGATGTTTGTCTGAAATCCTTTGTAGCCTCTAAATAGAAATTTAGAGCACGAACTACATCCAAATTGTGTAACAAACGTTCCTTCTTTGAAACTGGATTCGGACACAAAGAAGGCACGACTATCTCCTGGTTAATATTTTTGTTAGAAACAACTTTCGGAAGAAAACCAGGTTTAGTACGCAAAACCACCTTATCTGCATGGAACACCAGATAAGGAGGAGAACACTGCAGAGCAGATAACTCTGAAACTCTTCTAGCAGAAGAAATTGCAACCAAAAACAAAACTTTCCAAGATAATAACTTAATATCAACGGAATGTAGGGGTTCAAACGGAACCCCCTGAAGAACTGAAAGAACTAAATTAAGACTCCAAGGAGGAGTCAAAGGTTTGTAAACAGGCTTGATTCTAACCAGAGCCTGAACAAAAGCTTGAACATCTGGCACAGCCGCCAGCTTTTTGTGAAGTAAAACAGATAAAGCAGAAATCTGTCCCTTCAAAGAACTTGCAGATAATCCTTTCTCCAAACCTTCTTGAAGAAAGGATAGAATCTTAGGAATTTTTATCTTGTTCCATGGGAATCCTTTAGATTCACACCAACAGATATATTTTTTCCATATTTTATGGTAGATTTTTCTAGTTACAGGCTTTCTGGCCTGAACAAGAGTATCAATGACAGAATCTGAGAACCCTCGCTTTGATAAAATCAAGCGTTCAATCTCCAAGCAGTCAGTTGGAGTGAGGCCAGATTCGGATGTTCGAACGGACCTTGAACAAGAAGGTCCTGTCTCAAAGGTAGCCTCCATGGTGGAGCCGATGACATATTCACCAGATCTGCATACCAAGTCCTGCGTGGCCACGCAGGAGCTATCAAGATCACCGATACCCTCTCCTGTTTGATCCTGGCTACCAGCCTGGGAATGAGAGGAAACGGTGGGAACACATAAGCTAGGTTGAAGCTCCAAGGTGCTACTAGTGCATCCACTAGAGTCGCCTTGGGATCCCTGGATCTGGACCCGTAGCAAGGAACCTTGAAGTTCTGACGAGACGCCATCAGATCCATGTCTGGAATGCCCCACAATTGAATTATTTGGGCAAAGATTTCCGGATGGAGTTCCCACTCCCCCGGATGAAATGTCTGACGACTCAGAAAATCGGCTTCCCAATTTTCCACTCCTGGGATGTGGATTGCAGACAAGTGGCAGGAGTGAGTCTCCGCCCATTGAATTATTTTGGTCACTTCTTCCATCGCCAGGGAACTCCTTGTTCCCCCCTGATGGTTGATATACGCAACAGTCGTCATGTTGTCTGATTGAAACCGTATGAATTTGGCCTTTGCTAGCTGAGGCCAAGCCTTGAGAGCATTGAATATCGCTCTCAGTTCCAGAATATTTATCGGGAGAAGAGATTCTTCCCGAGACCAAAGACCCTGAGCTTTCAGGGGTTCCCAGACCGCGCCCCAGCCCACCAGACTGGCGTCGGTCGTGACAATGACCCACTCTGGTCTGCGGAAGCTCATCCCTTGTGACAGGTTGTCCAGGGTCAGCCACCAACGGAGTGAATCTCTGGTCCTCTGATCTACTTGTATCGTCGGAGACAAGTCTGTATAATCCCCATTCCACTGACTGAGCATGCACAGTTGTAATGGTCTTAGATGAATTCGCGCAAAAGGAACTATGTCCATTGCCGCGACCATCAAACCTATTACTTCCATGCACTGCGCTATGGAAGGAAGAAGAACAGAATGAAGTACTTGACAAGAGCTTAGAAGTTTTGATTTTCTGGCCTCTGTCAGAAAAATCCTCATTTCTAAGGAGTCTATTATTGTTCCCAAGAAGGGAACCCTTGTTGACGGAGATAGAGAACTTTTTTCTACGTTCACTTTCCACCCGTGAGATCTGAGAAAGGCCAGGACAATGTCCGTATGAGCCTTTGCTTGTGGTAGAGACGACGCTTGAATCAGTATGTCGTCCAAGTAAGGTACTACTGCAATGCCCCTTGGTCTTAGCACCGCTAGAAGGGACCCTAGTACCTTTGTGAAAATTCTTGGAGCAGTGGCTAATCCGAATGGAAGTGCCACAAACTGGTAATGCTTGTCCAGAAAGGCGAACCTTAGGAACCGATGATGTTCCTTGTGGATAGGAATATGTAGATACGCATCCTTTAAATCCACCGTGGTCATGAATTGACCTTCCTGGATGGTAGGAAAAATTGTCCGAATGGTTTCCATTTTGAACGATGGAACCTTGAGAAATTTGTTTAGGATCTTGAGATCTAAGATTGGTCTGAATGTTCCCTCTTTTTTGGGAACTATGAACAGATTGGAGTAGAATCCCATCCCTTGTTCTCCTAATGGAACAGGATGAATCACTCCCATTTTTAACAGGTCTTCTACACAATGTAAGAATGCCTGTCTTTTTATGTGGTCTGAAGACAATTGAGACCTGTGGAACCTCCCCCTTGGGGGTAGCTCCTTGAATTCCAGAAGATAACCTTGGGAGACTATTTCTAGCGCCCAAGGATCCAGAACATCTCTTGCCCAAGCCTGAGCGAAGAGAGAAAGTCTGCCCCCCACCAGATCCGGTCCCGGATCGGGGGCCAACATCTCATGCTGTCTTGGTAGCAGGTTTCTTGGCCTGCTTACCTTTGTTCCAGCCTTGCATTGGCCTCCAGGCTGGCTTGGTTTGAGAAGTATTACCCTCTTGCTTAGAGGATGTAGAACTTGGGGCTGGTCCGTTTCTGCGAAAGGGACGAAAATGTGGTTTATTTTTAGCCTTGAAAGACCTATCCTGAGGAAGGGCGTGGCCCTTACCCCCAGTGATATCTGAAATAATCTCTTTCAAGTCAGGGCCAAACAGCGTTTTCCCCTTGAAAGGTATGTTAAGCAATTTGTTCTTGGAAGACGCATCCGCTGACCAAGATTTTAGCCAAAGCGCTCTGCGCGCCACAATAGCAAACCCCGAATTTTTCGCCGCTAATCTAGCCAATTGCAAAGTGGCGTCTAAAGTAAAAGAGTTAGCCAATTTAAGAGCATGAATTCTGTCCATAATCTCCTCATAAGAAGAATCTTTATTGAGCGACTTTTCTAGTTCATCGAACCAGAAACACGCTGCTGTAGTGACAGGAACAATGCATGAAATTGGTTGTAGAAGGTAACCTTGCTGAACAAACATCTTTTTAAGCAAACCCTCTAATTTTTTATCCATAGGATCTTTGAAAGCACAACTATCTTCTATAGGGATAGTAGTGCGTTTGTTTAGAGTAGAAACCGCCCCCTCGACCTTGGGGACTGTCTGCCATAAGTCCTTTCTGGGGTCGACCATAGGAAACAATTTCTTAAATATAGGGGGAGGGACAAAAGGTATGCCGGGCCTTTCCCATTCTTTGTTTACAATGTCCGCCACCCGCTTGGGTATAGGAAAAGCTTCGGGGGGCCCCGGGACCTCTAGGAACTTGTCCATCTTACATAATTTCTCTGGAATGACCAAATTGTCACAATCATCCAGAGTAGATAACACCTCCTTAAGCAGAGCGCGGAGATGTTCCAATTTAAATTTGAATGTAATCACATCAGGTTCAGCTTGTTGAGAAATTTTCCCTGAATCTGAAATTTCTCCCTCAGACAAAACCTCCCTGGCCCCCTCAGACTGGTGTAGGGGCATGTCAGAACCATTATCATCAGCGTCCTCATGCTCTTCGGTATTTTCTAAAACAGAGCAGTCACGCTTTCGCTGATAAGTGGGCATTTTGGCTAAAATGTTTTTGATAGAATTATCCATTACAGCCGTTAATTGTTGCATAGTAAGGAGTATTGGCGCACTAGAGGGGCCTCCTGTGTGGGCAAGACTGGCGTAGACGAAGGAGGGGATGATGCAGTACCATGCTTACTCCCCTCACTTGAGGAATCATCTTGGGCATCATTTTCTCTAAATTTTGTGTCACATACATCACATCTATTTAAATGAGAAGGAACCTTGGCTTCCTCACATACAGAACATAGTCTATCTGATAGTTCAGACATGTTAAACAGGCATAAACTTGATAACAAAGTACAAAAAACGTTTTAAAATAAAACCGTTACTGTCACTTTAAATTTTAAACTGAACACACTTTATTACTGAAAATGTGAAAAAGTATGAAGGAATTGTTCAAAATTCACCAAAATTTCACCACAGTGTCTTAAAGCCTTAAAAGTATTGCACACCAAATTTGAAAGCTTTAACTCTTAAAATAACGGAACCGGAGCCGTTTTTATATTTAACCCCTATACAGTCCCTGGTATCTGCTTTGCTGAGACCCAACCAAGCCCAGAGGGGAATACGATACCAAATGACGCCTTCAGTAAGCTTTTTCTATGTATCTGAGCTCCTCACACATGCATCTGCATGCCTTGCTTCCCAAAAACAACTGCGCATTAGTGGCGCGAAAATGAGGCTCTGCCTATGATTAGAGAAGGCCCCCAGTGAAAAAGGTGTCCAGTACAGTGCCTGCCGGTTATTTAACATAATTCCCAAGAATAAAATAACTCCTCAAAGCTATAAACTATTAAAAATGCTTATAAATCAATCGTTTTAGCCCAGAAAAATGTCTACCAGTCTTTAAAGCCCTTGTGAAGCCCTTTATTCTTATTTAATAAAAATGGCTTACCGGATCCCATAGGGAAAATGACAGCTTCCAGCATTACCAAGTCTTGTTAGAAATGTGTCATACCTCAAGCAGCAAAAGTCTGCTCACTGTTTCCCCCAACTGAAGTTAATTCCTCTCAACAGTCCTGTGTGGAAACAGCCATCGATTTTAGTAACGGTTGCTAAAATCATTTTCCTCTTACAAACAGAAATCTTCATCTCTTTTCTGTTTCAGAGTAAATAGTACATACCAGCACTATTTTAAAATAACAAACTCTTGATTGAAGAATAAAAACTACATTTAAACACCAAAAAAACTCTAAGCCATCTCCGTGGAGATGTTGCCTGTACAACGGCAAAGAGAATGACTGGGGAAGGCGGAGCCTAGGAGGGATCATGTGACCAGCTTTGCTGGGCTCTTTGCCATTTCCTGTTGGGGAAGAGAATATCCCACAAGTAAGGATGACGCCGTGGACCGGACACACCTATGTTGGAGAAAACTCCCTTCCCCCCAGTAATAGTGGAAATAATAGAATCAAACTGGGAACCAAATAGATTATTACCATGGAATGATAAAAGATAGCAGCCAAGATTTAGATTCCATGTCAGCATTCCATGATTTGAGCCATAAAGCTCTTCTAGCTAAAATAGTCAAAGACATAGATTTAACATCAATCTTGATGATATCAAAAATAGCATCACAGATAAAATGATTAGCATGTTAAAGCAAACGAACAATGCTATGCAAATCAGAGTCATTTTCCCAATGTGCTAAGTTATCCACCAAAAAGTTGATTCAGCCGCAACATCAGCCATAGAAATGGCAGGTCTGAGAATATAGCCAGAATGTAAATAAGCTCTCCTTAGATAAGATTCGATTTTCCTATCTAAAGGATCCTTAAAAGAAGTACTATCTTCCATAGGAATAGTAGTACGTTTACAAGAGTAGAAATAGACCCATCAACCTTAGGGATTTTTTTCCAAAACGCTAATTTAGTCACTGGCAAAGGATACAACTTTTTAAACCTTGAAGAAGGAACAAAAGAAGCACCAGGCTTAGACCATTCCTTAGCAATCACATCAGAAATAGCATCAGGAACAGGAAAAACCTCAGGAGCAGTCACAGGAGGTTTAAAGACAGAATTTAAACATTTACTGGATTTATTATCAAGAGGACCAGACTCCTCAAAATCCAAAGTTATCAAAACTTCTTTTAGCAAAGAACAAATATACTCAATCTTAAAAAGATAAGATGATTTATCAGTGTCAATGTCTGAAGTAGTAGGATATCTGAGTCAGAGAGATCCTCATCAGAGGAGGATATATCAGTATGTTGTCGGTCATTACAAATTTCATCGGAAGCCTGAGAAATTTTAAAAGACCTTTTACGTTTATTTGAAGGTGGAACAGCAGACATAGCCTTCTGTATCGCATCAGCAATATAAATTTTCATATCAACAGGGATATCATGTACTTTAGATGTTGAGGGAACAACAGATAATGTACTAGCACTAATAGAAACCTTTTCTGCATGCAAAAGCTAATCATGACAACTGTTACATACTACAGCTGGAGATATAATCTCCACTTGTTTACAACAGATACACTTAGCTTTGGTAGAACTGTGTTCAGGCAGCATAGTTCCTACAGCAACTTCTGAAACAGGATCAGATTGAGACATCTTGTAAAATGTAAAAGAAAAGGAAATTTATGCTTACCTGATACATGTATTTCATTTATGATATGACTAGTTCACAGATTAAATCCTTACTTGTGGGATTACGCCTCCTGTTTAGCAGGAAGTGGAAAAGAGCACCACAGCAGAGCTGTATATATAGCTCCTCTCTTCCCTCCCACTCCACTCATTCGACTGAAGTTAGGAAGAGAAAGGAAAAGCCAAAGGTGCAGAGGTGACTGAAGTTTAACAAAAATAAATACCTGTCTTAGAAATAACAGGGTGGGCCGTGGACTCGTCATATCGTAAAAGAAATAAATTTATCAGGTAAGCATAAATTTCCTTTTCTTTTACAAGATATGACGAGTCCACGGATTTCATCCTTACTTGTGGGATACAATACCAAAGCTATAGGACACGGATGAAAGGGAGGGACAAGACAGGAACCTGAACGGAAGGCACCACTGCTTGAAGAACCTTTCTCCCAAAACCAGCCTCAGATGAAGCAAAAGTGTCGAATTTGTAAAAATTGGAAAAAGTGTGAAGAGACGACCAAGTTGCAGCCTTGCAAATCTGTTCAACAGAAGCATAGTTTTTAAATGCCCATGAGGAAGCCACAGCCCTAGTGGAATGAGCCTTAATTCTTTCAGGAGGCTGCTGTCCAGCAGTCTCATATGCCAGACAGATGATACTCTTCAGCCAAAAAAGAAAGAGGTAGCCGTAGCTTACTGACCCCTACGCTTTCCAGAAAAAACAATAAAGAAGATGATTGACGAAAATCTTTAGTCGCCTGCAAGTAAAACTTCAGGGCACGGACTACGTCCAAGTTATGCAACAAATGCTCCTTCTTAGAAGAAGGATTAGGACACAATGAAGGAACAACAAGTTCCTGATTAATATTCTTATTAGAAACAACCTTAGGAAGAAAACCAGGTTTGGTGCATAAAACCACCTTATCAGAATGAAAAATAAGATAAGGAGAGTTACATTGTAACGATGAAAGCTCGGAAACTCTACGAGCAGAAGAAATAGCAACCGAAAATAAAACCTTCCAAGATAACAACTAAATATCTATGGAATGCATGGGTTCAAACGGAACCCCTTGAAGAACATTAAGAACTAAATTCAAACTCCAGGGTGGAGTAATTGGTCTGAACACAGGCTTGATTCTGGTCAGAGCCTGACAAAAAGACTCAACGTCTGGAACATCTGCCAAACGCTTGTGTAATAAAATCGACAAAGCAGAAATTTGTCCCTTTAAGGAACTTGCTGATAACCCCTTCTCCAATCCATCTTGGAGAAAGGATACAATCCTGGAAATCCTAACTCTACTCCATGAGTAGCCCTTGGATTCGCACCAATAAAGATATTTACTCCATATCTTTTGGTAAATTTTTCTAGTAACAGGCTTGCGTGCCTGAATCAATCTCCAAGCAGTCAGCTGCAGAGAAATTAAATTTGGATGATGGAAGGGTCCCTGAATGAGAAGGTCCTGCCTCAATGGAAGCTTCCACGGCGGCAGAGAGGACATGTCCACCAGATCGGCATAACAAGTCCTGCGAGGCCACGCAGGCGCGATTAGAATTACCGAAGCCCTCTCCTGTTTGATCCGTGCAATCACCCGGGGAAGGAGAGCAAACGGTGGAAACACATAAGCTAGGTTGAACGACCAAGGAACTGCCAAGGCGTTTATCAGTTTGGCCTGAGGATCCCTTGACCTGGGATCTGTATCTTGGGAGCTTGGCATTCTGACGAGACGCCATCAGATCCAATTCCGGTCTGCCCCATCTGAGAATTAGGGTGGCAATGACCTCTGGATGGAGTTCCCACTCCCCCGGATGAAACGTCTGTCTGCTTAAAAAGTCTGCTTCCCAGTTGTCCACTCCTGGGATGTAGATCGCTGACAGATAACAAGAGTGAGCTTCCGCCCACTGAATTATCTTGGATACTTCTGTCATCGCTAAGGAACTCCTCGTTCCTCCCTGATGATTGATGTAAGCTACAGTCGTGATGTTGTCCGACTGAAATCGGATGAATTTGGCCAAAGCCAACTGAGGCCAAGCCTAAAGTGCATTGAATATTGCTCTCAATTCCAGAATATTGATTGGAAGTAGAGACTCCGACCGAGTCCTTCAGGAAATTCCAGACCGCACCCCAGCCTAGTAGACTGGCGTCCGTTGTCACTATCACCCAAGAGGGTCTGTGGAAGCACATCCCTTGGGACAGATGATCCGCCTACAACCACCAAAGAAGAGAGTCTCTTGTCTCCTGATCCAGACTTATCTGAGGAGACAAATCTGCATAATCTCCATTCCACTGCCCGAGCATGCACAGTTGTAGTTGTCTGAGATGAAATCGAGCAAACGGAATGATGTTCATTGCTGCCACCATCAATCCAATCACCTCCATGCACTGAGCCACTGATGGTCGAGGATTGAACTGAAGGGTTCGGCATGTATTCAGAATCTTTGACTTTCTGAGCTCTGTCAGAAAATTTTTCATGGATATAGAATCTATTAGAGTTCCCAAGAAGGGAACCCTTGTTTGTGGAATTAGTGAACTCTTTTCTAGATTCACCTTCCACCCGTGAGTCCTCAGAAAGGACAGAACCATGTCTGTATGAGATCTTGTCAGATGGTAAGACGCCTGGATCAGAATATTGTCCAGATAAGGCGCCACTGCAATACCCCGCGGCCTGAGATACGCTAGAAGGGACCCTAGAACCTTTGTGAAGATCCTGGGTGCTGTGGCCAACCCGAAGGGAAGAGCCACAAACTGAAAATGTTTGTCCAGGAAGGCAAACCTTAGGAACTGGTGATGATCCTTGTGGATAGGAATATGAAGATATGCATCCTTCAAGTCCACGGTAGTCATATATTGACCCTCCTGGATCAATGGCCGAATTGTTCAAATAGTTTCCATCTTGAAGGATGGGACTCTGAGAAACTTGTTTAGACTTTTTAGATCTAAAATAGGTCGAAACATGCCCTCTTCTTTGGGGACCACGAAAAGATTTGAGTAAAACCCCTGCCCCCGTTCCAGTATTGGAACGGGACGAATTACTCCCATAGTAGAGAGGTCTTTTACACAACGTAAGAATGCCTCTCTTTTTATCAGGTCTACAGACAATCGTGAAAGACCTCCCCCTTGGGAGAGAATTTTTGAATTCCAGTTAATACCCTTGGGACACAATTTCCAGTGTCCAAGGGTCCTGAACATCTCTTACCCAAGCCTGGGCAAAGAGAGAAAGCCTGCCCCCTACTAGATCCGGACCGGGGGCCGCCCATTCATGCTGTCTTGGTAGCAGCAGCGGGCTTCTTGGGTTGTTTACCCTTGTTCCAAGCCTGGTTGGGTCTCCAGATGGACTTGGCCTGAGCAACATTACCTTCCTGTTTAGCGGAAGAAGAGGAAGAAGAGGGGACTCCTTTGAAGTTCCGAAAGGAACGAAAATTATTTTGTTTACCCCTTAGTTTAGCTGTTCTATCCTGAGGTAGGAGATGACCCTTACCTCCCGTAATGTCAGAAATGATTTCTTTCAAGTCAGGCCCGAATAGGGATTTTCCTTTGAAAGGAATAGCCAAAAGCTTTGACTTAGATGACACATCAGCCGACCAAGATTTTAACCATAGCGCTCTACGCGCTAAAATGGCAAATCCGGCATTCTTAGCTGCCAATTTGGCAATCTGAAAGGCGGCATCCGTAATAAAAGAATTAGCCAGCTTAAGAGCCTTAATTCTATCTAAAATGTCCTCTAAATGAGTCTCAGTCTTAAGAGACTCTTCTAAGGCGTCAAACCAGAAGGCCGCCGCAGTGGTAACTGGTACAATGCAGGCCGTCGGTTGTAAAAGGAAACCCTGATGAATAAATAACTTTTTTAGAAGACCCTCCAATTTCTTATCCATAGGGTCTTTGAAAGCACAACTGTCCTCAATAGGAATAGTTGTACGCTTAGCCAGGGTAGATATAGCTTCCTCCACCTTAGGGACTGTTTGCGAAGAGTCCTGAACAGTGTCAGATATGGGATACATTTTCTTAAAATTAGGAGAAGGTGAGAACGGGACACCCGGTCTTTCCCATTCCCGCATAATAAATTCCGAGATTCTCTTAGGAACCGGAAAAACATCAGAGTAAGCAGGCACCTCTAAGTATTTGTCCATCTTACACAATTTTCTCTGGTGGTACCACAATAGAGTCACAATCATCCAGAGTCGCTAAAACCTCCCGAAGTAACAGGTGGAGGTGTTCAAGCTTAAATCTAAAAGGACATGACGTCCGAATCCGTTTGAGGTAACACACTTCCCGAATCGGAAAGTTCCCCCTCAGACAGAAGTTCCCTGACCCCCAAATCAGATCCCTGTGAGGGTACATCGGAAGCAGCCAACAAAGCATCAGAGGTCGCAGTATTCACATTGACTTCTGCCCTGCTGCGTTTGCCCTGTAACACTGGCAACTTAGATAGAACCTCTGTAAGGGTAGATGACATAACTGCAGCCATATCCTGCAGAGTAAATGAAGTAGACGCGGTTGAAGAACCCGGCGTCACTTGGGTGGGCGTTAAAAGTTGTGACGCTTGGGGAGAATTTAGCGGCATACCCTGATTCTCATCAGACTGAGAATCATCATTAGGTACACTTTCCTTAAAGAAAATTTGCTCTTTACACTGTAAGGCCCTTTCAGTACATGAGGGACAAAAAGTAAGAGGGGGTTCCGCAATGGCATCTAAACACATAGAACAAGTAGTTTCCTCAAGTTCAGACATGTTAAACAGACTAGCAATAGCAATAACAGTCATTCTTTGAGCTCTGAAGTCAAATTACATAGACAAAAGTTTTGAACTAAAAAGTGTACTGCGCCTTTAAATAATAAAAGTGCAATCATCTTTCGGTTATCAGCAAGACAACGTTTGCGGAGATAAAAAATGCCCTTATGTGCCCAAATAAACTTGACAATATTGCACCATTAGTTTGGTAATGTTATTTATCAATTTTTATCAACTTTTATGAAGTTTATCAAATTTATCAACACTTTAGGCCCCTGTACAAAACAGTGAATATCAGGAAGTTTAGCAATCTTTCTGTGAAATAAAACAGAAAGGGCAGAGATTTGTCCCTTCAAGGAACTTGCAGACAAACCCTTATCCACACCATCCTGAAGAAACTGTAGAATTCTAGGAATTCTAAAAGAATGCCAAGAGAATTTATGAGAACACCACCAGGAAATGTAGGTCTTCCAAACTCGATAATAAATCTTTCTAGAGACAGATTTACGAGCTTGTAACATAGTATTAATCACCGAGTCAGAGAAACCTCTATGACCTAGTACTAAGCGTTCAATTTCCATACCTTCAAATTTAATGATTTTAGATCCTGATGGAAAAACGGACCTTGAGACAGAAGGTCCGGCCTTAACGGAAGTGGCCAAGGTTGGCAACTGGACATCCGAACAAGATCCGCATACCAAAACCTGTGTGGCCATGCTGGAGCCACCAGCAACACAAACAATTGTTCCATGATGATTTTGGATATCACTCTTGGAAGAAGAACTAGAGGTGGGAAAATGTAAGCAGGATGATAACACCAAGGAAGTGTCAGCGCATCCACTGCTTCCGCCTGAACATTCCTGGACCTGGACAGGTATCTGGGAAGTTTCTTGTTTAGATGAGAGGCCATGAGATCTATCTCTGGAAGACCCCACATCTGAACAATCTGAGAAAATACATCTGGATGGAGAGACCACTCCCCTGACGGCTGAGATAATCCAACTCCCAATTGTCTACACCTGGGATATGACAGAGATTAGAGAGATTAGACAGGAGCTGGATTCCGCCCAAGCAAGTATCCGAGATACTTCTTTCATTGCTTGGGGACTGTGAGTCCCACCCTGATGACTGACATATGCCACAGTTGTGATATTGTCTGTCTGAAAGCAAATGAACGGTTCTCTCTTCAACAGAGGCCAAAACTGAAGAGCTCTGAGAATTGCAAGGAGTTCTAAAATATTGATTGGTAATCTCGCCTCTTGAGATTTCCAAATCCCTTGTGCTGTCAGAGATCCCCAAACAGCTCCCCAACCTGAAAGACTTGCGTCTGTAGTGATCACAGTCCAGGTTGGCCGAACAAAGGAAGCCCCTTGAACTAAACGCTGGTGATTTAACCACCAGGTCAGAGACATTCGAACATTGGGATTTAAGGATATTAAATGTGATATCTTTGTATAATCCCTGCACCATTGATTCAGCATACAAAGCTGGAGAGGTCTCATGTGAAAACGAGCAAAAGGAATCATGTCCGATGCTGCAGTCATGAGGCCTAAAACTTCCATGCACATAGCCACTGAAGGGAATGACTGAGACCGAAGGTGCCGACAGGCTGCAACCAATTTCAAACATCTCTTGTCTGTTAGAGACAGAGTCATGGACACTGAATCTATCTGGAAACCTAAAAAGGTGACCCTTGTCTGAGGAATCAAGAAACTTTTTGGTAAATTGATCCTCCAACCATGTTTTTGCAGAAACAACACTAGTTGATTCGTGTGAGATTCTGCAGAACGTAAAGACTGAGCTAGTACCAAGATATCGTCCAAATAAGGAAACACTGCAATACCCTGCTCTCTGATTACAGATAGTAGGGCACCTAGAACCTTCGAAAAGTTTCTTGGAGCCGTTGCTAGGCCAAATGGAAGAGCAACAAATTGGTAATGCTTGTCTAGAAAAGAGAATCTTAGGAACTGGTAATGTTCTGGATGAATCGGAATATGAAGGTATGCATCCTGCAAGTCTATTGTAGACATATAATGTCCTTGCTGAACAAAAGGCAGAATAGTCCTTATAGTCACCATCTTGAAAGTTGGTACTCTTACATAACTATTCAAAATTTTCAGATCCAGAACTGGTCTGAATGAATTTTCCTTCTTTGGGACAATGAATAGATTTTAATAAAACCCCAGACCTTGTTCCTGAAAAGGAACCGGCATGATTATCCCTGAAGACTCCAGGTCTGAAACACACTTCAGGAAAGCCTGAGCTTTTACTGGATTTGCTGGGATACGTGAGAGAAAAAAATCTTCTCACAGGAGATCTTACTCTGAATCCTATTCGATACCCTTGAGAGACAATGCTCTGAATCCATTGATTTTGGACAGAATTTATTCAAAAATCCTTGAAAAACCTTAATCTGCCCCCTACCAGCTGAGCTGGAATGAGGGCCACACCTTCATGCGGATTTAGGTGTTGACTTTGGTTTTTTAAAAGGCTTGGATTTATTCCAATTTGAGGAAGGCTTTAAATTGGAAACAGATCCCTTGGGGGAAGGATTAGATTTGTGTTCCTTATTTTGACGAAAGGAACGAAAACGGTTAGAAGCCTTAGATTTACCCTTAGGTTTTTTTATCCTGAGGCAGAAAAAAACCCTTTCCTCCAGTAACAGTTGAAATAATAGAATCCAACTGAGAACCAAATAAATGATTAACTTGGAAAGAAAGAGATAATAATCTAGACTTAGATGTCATATCAGCATTCCAAGATTTAAGCCACAAAGCTCTTCTAGCTAAAATAGCTAAAGACATGGATCTAACATCAATTTTGATATAAAAAATAGCATCACAAATAAAATGATTAGCATGTTGCAGTAAACGAACAATGCTAGATATGTCAGAATCCAATTCTTGTTGCGCTAAATTCTTCAACCAAAAAGTTGATGCAGCTGCAACATCAGCCAAAGAAATTGCAGGCCTGAGAAGATGACCTGAATATAAATAGGCTTTTCTTAGATAGGATTCAAGTTTCCTATCTAAAGGATCTTTAAAAGAAGTACTGTGTTCCATAGGAATAGTGGTACGTTTAGCAAGTATAGAAATAACCCCATCAACTTTGGGGATCTTTTCCCAAAACTCTATAGAAATTGCTGGTAAAGGATACAATTTTTTTTAACCTTGAAGAAGGAATAAAAGGAGTACCTGGCTTATTCCATTCCTTAGAAATCATATCAGAAATAGCATCAGGAATATAAAAAACCTCTGGAGTAACCACAGGAGGTGTAAAAACAAAATTTATGCTTACCTGATAAATGTATTTCTCTTGTGGTGTATCCAGTCCACAGGTTCATCCATTACTTGTGGGATATTCTCCTTCCCAACAGTAAGCTGCAAGAGGACACCCACAGCAGAGCTGTCTATATAGCTCCTCCCCTAACTGCCTGCCCCAGTCATTCGACCGAAGACAAGCAAGAAAAAAGGAGAAACTATAGGGTGCAGTGGTGACTGTAGTTAAAAATAAAAAACACCTGCCTAAAAATGACAGGGCGGGCCATGGACTGGATACACCACAAGAGAAATAAATTTATCAGGTAAGCATAAATTTTGTTTTCTCTTGTAAAGGTGTATCCAATCCACAGGTTCATCCATTACTTGTGGGATACCAATACCAAAGCTTTAGGACACGGATGAAGGGAGGGACAAGGCAGGCCCTTAAACGGAAGGCACCACTGCCTGTAAGACCTTTCTCCCAAAAATAGCCTCCGAAGAAGCAAAAGTATCGAATTTGTAGAATTTAGAAAAAGTGTGAAGCGAAGACCAAGTCGCTGCCTTACAAATCTGTTGAACAGAGGCCTCATTTTTAAAAGCCCATGTGGAAGCTACCGCTCTAGTGGAATGAGCTGTAATTCTTTCAGGAGGCTGCTGGCCAGCAGTCTCATAAGCTAAGCGTATTATACTTCTTAGCCAAAAAGATAGAGAAGTTGCCGAAGCCTTTTGGCCTCTCCTCTGTACAGAGTAGACAACAAACAAAGCAGATGTTTGACGAAAATCCTTCGTAGCTTGTAAATAAAACTTTAAAGCACGAACCACATCAAGATTGTGTAAAAGACGTTCCTTCTTTGAGGAAGGATTAGGACATAATGAAGGAAAAACAATCTCCTGATTGATGTTCTTATTAGATACTACCTTAGGAAGAAACCCAGGTTTGGTACGCAAAACTACCTTAACTGCATGGAAAATCAGATAAGGGGAATCACACTGTAAAGCAGATAACTCAAACTCTTCGAGCCGAGGAGATAGCTACTAGAAACAGAACTTTCCAAGATAAAAGTTTAATATCTATGGAATGTAGAGGTTCAAACGGAACCCCTTGAAGAACCTTAAGAACTAAATTTAAACTCCATGGCGGAGCAACAGGTTTAAACACAGGCTTAATTCTAACTAAAGCCTGACAAAACGCCTGAACATCTGGAACCTCAGCAAGACGTTGTGCAAAAGAATAGACAGAGCAGAGATCTGTCCCTTTAAGGAACTAGCAGACAATCCTTTCTCCAATCCCTCCTGGAGAAAAGATAATATGCTAGGAATCCTGACTTTACTCCATGAGTAACCCTTGGATTCAAGCCGATGAAGATATTTACATCATATCTTATGATAGATTTTCCTGGTGACAGGCTTTCGAGCCTGAATTAAGGTATCAATGACCGACTCGGAAAAACCACGCTTTGATAGAATCAAGCGTTCAATCTCTAAGCAGTCAGACGCAGATAAATTAGATTTGGATGTTTGAAAGGACCTTGAAGTAGAAGGTCCTGTCTCAGCGGCAGAGTCCATGGTGGAAAGGATGACATGTCCACCAGATCTGCATACCAAGTCCTGCGTGGCCACGCAGGAGCTATCGAAATCACCTAAGCTCTCTCCTGCTTGATCTTGGCAATCAGACGAGGGAGCAGAGGAAACGGTGGAAACACATAAGCCAGGCTGAAGGACCAGGGCGCTGCTAGAGCATCTATCAGCGCTGCCTTGGGATCCCTGGACCCGTAACAAGGAAGCTTGGCGTTCTGACGAGACGCCATGAGATCCAGTTCTGGTTTGCCCCATAGTTGAATCAACTGGCAAATACCTCCGGATGGAGTTCCCAATCCCCCGGATGAAAAGTCTGCCGACTTAAAAAATCCGCCTCCCAGTTCTCTACTCCTGGGATATGGATAGCTGAGAGATGGAAAGAGTGAACCTCTGCCATAGAATTATCTTTGAAACCTTCAACATCGCCATGGGGCTCTTTGTACCCCCCTGATGGTTGATATAGGCTACAGTCGTGATATTGTCCGACTAAAATCTGATGAACCTGACCGCAGCTAGCTGAGGCCAAGCCTGAAGAGCATTGAATATCGCTCTTAGTTCCAGAATGTTTATCGGAAGGAGGGCTTCCTCCTGAGTCCACGAACCCTGAGCCTTCAAGGAGTTCCAGACTGCGCCCCAGCCCAGAAGGCTGGCATCTGTCGTCACTATAGTCCATTCTGGCCTGCGGAAGCTCATTCCCCTGGACAGATGAACCCGAGATAGCCACCAGAGAAGAGAATCTCTGGTCTCTTGATCAAGATTTAGCAGAGGGGACAAATCTGTGTAATCCCCATTCCACTGATTGAGCATGCAAAGTTGCAGTGGTCTGAGATGTAGGCGGACAAACGGAACTATGTCCATTGCCGCTACCATTAAGCCGATTACTTCCATACACTGAGCTACTGACGGCTGAGAAGTGGAATAAAGAGCACGGCAGGAAGTTAGAAGCTTTGACAACCTGACCTCTGTCAGAAAAATCTTCATTTCTACTGAATCCATCAGAGTTCCTAGGAAGGAAACTCTTGTGAGAGGGGAGAGAGAACTCTTTTCTTTGTTCACCTTCCACCCGTGAGACCTGAGAAAGGCCAGAACAATGTCCGTATGGGGCTTGGCGACTTGAAAAGTCGACGCCTGTATCAGAATGTCATCTAGGTAAGGGGCCACTGCTATGCCCCGTGGCCTTAGAACCGCCAGTAGGGACCCTATAACCTTCGTAAAGATTCTTGGTGCCGTGGCTAACCCGAAGGGAAGAGCCACAAACTGGTAATGCCTGTCCAGGAAGGCAAACCTGAGAAACCGATGATGATCTCTGTGTATCGGAATGTGCAGATAAGCATTCTTTAAGTCCCCGGTAGTCATATATTGACCCTCCTGGATCAAAGGTAGGATGGTTTGAATAGTCTCCATCTTGAAGGATGGGACCCTGAGAAATTTGTTTAGGAACTTGAGATCCAAGATTGGTCTGAAAGTTCCCTCTTTTTTGGGAACTATAAACAGATTTGAATAGAATCCTTGCCCCTGTTCCTCCCTTGGAAATGGGTGGATCACTCCCATGACCAGAAGGTCTTGAACACAACGTAAGAATGCCTCTCTCTTTATCTGGTTTGCAGATAATTGCGAGAGATGAAATCTCCCTTTTGGAGATGAGGCTTTGAAATCCAGAAGATATCCCTGGGAAACAATCTCCAGAGCCCAGGGATCCTGGACGTCTCTTGCCCAAGCCTGGGCCTCTAAAACATGCAAACGTTTTTACACTAAGTAATATGAGTATTAACATGAATATTACCCTTTTTTGCAAGCATGATCCCAGTTGCTGTTAAATCACTGTATCAGGCTTACCTCAAATATAACAGGCACTGTCAGCATTTTCTAGACCTTATCTCTCTAGAAAAAAATATACTGAACATACCTCAAAGCAGGCAATCTGCAGACCATCCCTCCAACTGAAGTTTTCTTTCCATACTCTTCAGTTATGTGTGAGAACAGCAATGGACCTTAGTTACAAACCGCTAAGATTATCAAACCTCCAGGCATAATTCTTCTTCCAATTTCTGCCTGAGAGTAAAAACAATACAACGCTGGTACCGTTTAAAAATAAACTTTTGATTGAAGGTAAAAAACTACACTAATTCACATCTCTCTTGATACTTCCTTTCTTATCGAGAACTGCAAGAGAATGACTGGGGGTGGCAGTTAGGGGATGAGCTATATAGACAGCTCTGCTGTGGGTGTCCTCTTGCAGCTTCCTGTTGGGAAGGAGAATATCCCACAAGTAATGGATGAACCTGTGGACTGGATACACCTTTACAAGAGAAAACAGCATTTAAACGCTTACTAGTCTTAATGTCAAGAGGACTAGCTTCCTCAATATCCAAAGTAATTAACACTTCTTTTAACAAAGAACGAATATACTCAATTTTAAACAAATAAGTAAATTTGTCAGTGTCAATATCTGAGGAGGGATCTTCTGAATCAGATAGATCCTCATCAGAGGAGGATAAATCATTATGTTGTCGGTCATTTGAAATTTCATCAACTTTATGAGAAGTTTTAAAAGCCCTTTTACGTTTATTAGAAGGCGGTAATGCAGACAAAGCCTTCTGAATAGAATCAGTAACAAATTCTTTAAAATTCATAGGTATATCATGTAGATTAGAAGTTGAAGGAACTGCAACTGGCAATGTACTATTACTGATGGATACATTCTCTGCATGTAAAAGTTTATCATGACAACTATTACAAATGACATTCGGAGATATAGTTTCCACAATCTTACAACAAATGCACTTAGCTTTGGTAGAACCGATGTCAGGCAGCAAAGTTCCAACAGATACTTCTGAGGCAGGATCAGATTGAGACATCTTGCAAAATGTAAAAGAAAAAGCAACATATAAAGCAAAATGATTAATTTCCTTATATGACAGTTTCAGGAATGGGAAAAAATGCACAAAGCATAGCCCTCTGACATAGAGAAAGGCCAGAGGCAAACAGCAATGGGGTATAAAACTAATGAAAAATTCCGGAAATGACACACTTGCGTCACTAACGAAACAACCGTGTGTAAGACTTCCGGCTTCGTAGTTGATGCGGAAGTGACGAACTTGCGTCAACAGACGTACTTTTCGCGCTAAAAAATTCTCAGACCAAGAATGACGCAATAAAGTCTAGCATTTGATGAACCCGCGGGCCTAATGCTGCCCGCAATTTGTAAGTAAAAAGTAGTCAATTTTGAAAAAAGACTAAACCCCAGGTAAGAAAAAAATATTTAATAATATGTTTTATTTCCCAAATATGAAACTGACAGTCTGCACAAGGAAATACATGAACCTGACTCATGGCAAATATAAGTACAATACATATATTTAGAACTTTATATAAATGCATAAAGTGCCAGACCATAGCTGGGGTGTCTGAAGTAATAAAAAAACATAATTTATGTTTACCTGATAAATTTATTTCTCTTGTGGTGTATCCAGTCCACGGATCATCCATTACTTGTGGGATATTCTCCTTCTCAACAGGAAGCTGCAAGAGGATCACCCACAGCAGAGCTGTCTATATAGCTCATCCCCTAACTGCCACCTCCAGTCATTCGACCGAAGACAAGCAAGAGAAAGGAGAAACCATAGGGTGCAGTGGTGACTGTAGTTTTAAAAATAAAATATACCTGCCTTAAAATGACAGGGCGGGCCGTGGACTGGATACACCACAAGAGAAATAAATTTATCAGGTAAACATAAATTATGTTTTCTCTTGTAAGGTGTATCCAGTCCACGGATCATCCATTACTTGTGGGATACCAATACCAAATCTAAAGTACACGAATGAAGGGGGGGACAAGGCAGGTACTTAAACTGAAGGTACCACTGCCTGTAAAACCTTTCTCCCAAAAATAGCCTTAGAAGCAAAAGTATCAAATTTATAAAACTTTGAAAAAGTATGAAGCGAAGACCAAGTCGCCGCCTTGCAAATCTGTTCAACAGAAGCCTCATTTTTAAAAGCCCATGTGGAAGCCACAGCTCTAGTAGAATGAGCTGTAATCCTTTCAGGAGGCTGCTGGCCAGCAATCTCATAGGCTAAGCGTATTATACTTCTTAGCCAAAACGAAAGAGACGTTGCCGAAGCCTTTTGGCCTCTCCTCTGTCCAGAGTAAACAACAAACAAAGCAGATGTTTGACGAAAATCTTTAGTAGCTTGTAAATAAAACTTTAAAGCACGAACCACATCAAGATTGTGTAAAAGACGTTCCTTCTTTGAAGAAGGATTAGGACACAGTGACAGAACTACAATCTCCTGATTGATATTCTTATTAGATACCACCTTAGGTAAAAACCCAGGTTTGGTACGCAAAAGTACCTTATCTGCATGGAAGATCAGATAAGGGGAATCACAGTGTAAGGCAGATAACTCGGAAACTCTACGAGCCGAGGAAATAGCTACCAAAAACAGAACTTTCCAAGATAAAAGCTTGATATCTATGGAATGAAGAGGTTCAAACAGAACCCCTTGGAGAACTTTAAGAACCAAATTTAAACTCCATGGCGGAGCAACTGGTTTAAACACAGGCTTGATTCTACCTAAAGCCTGACAAAACGCCTGAACGTCTGGAACATCCGCCAGACGCTTGTGCAAAAGTAACCCTTGGATTCACACCAATAAAGATATTTACGCCATATCTTATGATAGATTTTCCTGGTGACAGGCTTTAGTGCCTGAATTAAGGTATCAATAACTGACTCGGAGAAGCCACGCTTTGATAAAATCAAGCGTTCAATCTCCAAACAGTCAGATGCAGAGAAATTAGATTTGGATGGTTGAAAGGACCCTGAAGTAGAAGGTCCTGTCTCAGAGGCAGAGTCCATGGTGGAAGGGATGACATGTCCACCAGATCTGCATACCAAGTCCTGCGTGGCCACGCAGGTGCTATCAAAATCACTGATGCTCTCTCCTGCTTGATTTTGGCAATCAGACGAGGGAGCAGAGGAAACGGTGGAAACACATAAGCCAGGTTGAAGGAGCAAGGCGCTGCTAGAGCATCTATCAGCGTTTCCCTGGGATCCCTGGACCTGGATCCGTAACAAGGAAGTTTGGCGTTCTGGCGAGACGCCATGAGATCCAGTTCTGGTTTGCCCCAACGTTGAACCAATTGTGCAAACACCTCCGGATGAAGTTCCCACTCCCCCGGATGAAAAGTCTATCGACTTAGAAAATCCGCCTCCCAGTTCTCTACACCTGGGATATGGATAGCTGATAGGTGGCAAGAGTGAGTCTCTGCCCAACGAATTATCTTTGAAACTTCCAACATCGCTAGGGAACTCCTTGTTCCTCCTTGATGGTTGATGTAAGCCACAGTTGTGATGTTGTCCGACTGAAATCTGATGAACCTCATTGTCGCTAGCTGAGGCCAAGCCTGAAGAGCATTGAATATCGCTCTTAGTTCCAGAATGTTTATTGGAAGGAGGGTCTCCTCCTGAGTCCACGATCCCTGAGCCTTCAGGGAGTTCCAGACTGCCCCCCAGCCTAGAAGGCTGGCATCTGTCGTTACTATTGTCCAATCTGGCCTGCGAAAGGTCATACCTTTGGACAGATGGACCCGTGATAGCCACCAGAGAAGAGAATCCCTGGTCTTTTGATCCAGATTTAGTAGAAGGGACAAATCTGTGTAATCCCCATTCCACTGACTGAGCATGCATAGTTGCAGTGGTCTGAGATGTAGGCGGGCAAACGGCACTATGTCCATTGCCGCTACCATTAAGCCGATTACTTCCATACACTGAGCCACCGAAGCGCGAGAAGTAAAGAACACGGCATGAATTTAGAAGTTTTGATAACCTGGTCTCTGTCAGGTAAATCCTCATTTCTACAGAATCTATCAGAGTTCCCAGAAAGGAAACTCTTGTGAGAGGGGATAGAGAACTCTTCTCTTCGTTCACTTTCCACCCGTGCGACCTCAAAAATGCCAGAACTATGTCCGTATGAGACTTAGCAATTTAGAAATTTGACGCCTGTATCAGAATGTCGTCTAAATAAGGGGCCACTGCTATGCCCCGCGGCCTTATGACCGCCAGAAGTGACCCCAGAACCTTTGTAAAGATTCTTGGAGCTGTAGCTAACCCAAAGGGAAGAGCTACAAACTGGTAATGCCTGTCCAGGAAGGCAAACATGAGAAACCAATGATGATCTTTGTGAATCGGAATGTGAAGATAAGCATCCTTTAAATCCACTGTAGTCATGTATTTACCCTCCTGGATCATAGGTAGGATGGTACGAATAGTCTCCATCTTGAATGATGGGACCCTGAGAAATTTGTTTAGGATCTTGAGATCTAAGATTGGTCTGAAGGTTCCCTCCTTCTTGGGAACCACAAAGAGATTTGAATAAAAGCCTTGTCCCTGTTCCTCCTTTGGAACTGGATGGATCACTCCCATAACTTGGAGGTTTTGGACACAATGTAAGAATGCCTCTCTCTTTATCTGGTTTGCAGATAATTGTGAAAGGTGAAATCTCCCTTTTGGAGGGGAAGCTTTGAAGTCCAGAAGATATCCCTGGGATACAATTTCCAACGCCCAGGGATCCTGGACATCTCTTGCCCAAGCCTGGGCGAAGAGCGAAAGTCTGCCCCCTACTAGATCCGTTACCGGATCGGGGGCCAATCATTCATGCTGTCTTAGAGGCAACAGCAGGCTTTTTGGCCTGCTTACCTTTGTTCCAAGCCTGGTTAGGTCTCCAGACCGACTTGGACTGGACAAAAGTTCCCTCTTGTTTTGTATTAGAGGAAGTTGATGCCGCGCTCGTCTTAAAGTTTCGAAAGGCATGAAAATTAGTCTGTTTGGCCCTTGATTTATTAGACCTGTCCTGAGGGAGGGCATGACCTTTTCCTCCCGTGATATCAGAAATGATCTCCTTCAAACCAGGCCCGAATAGGGTCTGCCCCTTGAAGGAAATATTAAGAAGCTTAGACTTTGAAGTAACGTCAGCTGACCATGATTTAAGCCATAGCGCCCTACGCGCCTGAATAGCAAAACCAGAATTCTTAGCCGTTAGTTTAGTCAAATGAACAATGGCATCAGAAACAAATGAATTGGCTAGCTTAAGTGCTCTAAGCTTGTCAAGTATATCGTTCCATGGGGTCTCTACCTGTAAAGCCTCTTCCAGAGACTCAAACCAGAAGGCCGCCACAGCAGTGACTGGGGCAATGCATGCTAGAGGCTGTAGAATAAAACCTTGTAGAATAAACATTTTCTTAAGGTAACCCTCTAACTTTTATCCATTGGATCTAAGAAAGCACAACTGTCCTCGACAGGGATAGTAGTACGCTTAGCTAGGGTAGAAACTGCTCCCTCCACCTTAGGGACCGTTTGCCGGCATCTATTGGAAACAATTTTTTAAAAATAGGAGGGGGAGAGAACGGTACACCTGGTCTATCCCATTCCTTAGTAATAATTTCTGAAAACCTTTTAGGTATTGGAAAAATATCAGTGTAAACAGGCACTGCATAGTATTTATCCAATCTGCACAATTTCTCTGGCACTGCAATGGTGTCACAGTCATTCAGAGTAGCTAAAACCTCCCTGAGCAACACGCGGAGGTGTTCAAGCTTAAATTTAAATGTTGCCATATCAGAATCAGGTTGAATCATCTTCCCTGAGTCAGAAACATCACCCACAGAAAGAAGCTCTCCTTCCTCAGCTTCTGCATATTGTGAGGAGGTATCAGACATAGCTACTAAAGCGTCAGAGTGCTCTGTATTTCTTCTAACCCCAGAGCTGTCTCGCTTTCCTCGTAACCCAGGTAGTCTGGATAATACCGCTGACAGTGTATTATCCATGACTGCCGCCATGTCTTGTAAAGTAAACGCCATGGGCGCGCTAGATGTACTTGGCGCCTCTTGAGTGTGAGTCCCTTGAGCGGGAGTCAAAGGCTCTGACACGTGGGGCGAGTTAGTCGGCATAACTTCACCCTTGTCAGATTACTCTGGTGATAAATCTTTTAAAGACAGAATATGGTCTTTATAACTGAAAGTGAAATCAGTACATTTGGTACACATTCTAAGAGGGGGTTCCACCATGGCTTCTAAACATAATGAACAAGGAGTTTCCTCTATGTCAGACATGTTTAAACAGACTAGCAATGAGACCAGCAAGCTTGGAAAACACTTTACAGAAAGTTAACAAGCAAAAAATAAAAACGGTACTGTGCCTTTAAGAAAAATAAAAAAGGTCAGAATTTGAAAAACAGTGAAAAAAAGCAGTAAAACAAACAAAATTTTTTACAGTGTGTATAATAGGCTAACAGAACATTGCACCCACTTGCAAATGGATGATTAACCCCTTAGTTTCAAAAACGGATCAAAAAAACGAAAACAGAATTTATGTTTACCTGATAAATTACTTTCTCCAACGGTGTGTCCGGTCCACGGCGTCATCCTTACTTGTGGGATATTCTCTTCCCCAACAGGAAATGGCAAAGAGCCCAGCAAAGCTGGTCACATGATCCCTCCTAGGCTCCGCCTACCCCAGTCATTCGACCGACGTTAAGGAGGAATATTTGCATAGGAGAAACCATATGATACCGTGGTGACTGTAGTTAAAGAAAATAAATTATCAGACCTGATTAAAAAACCAGGGCGGGCCGTGGACCGGACACACCGTTGGAGAAAGTAATTTATCAGGTAAACATAAATTCTGTTTTCTCCAACATAGGTGTGTCCGGTCCACGGCGTCATCCTTACTTGTGGGAACCAATACCAAAGCTTTAGGACACGGATGATGGGAGGGAGCAAATCAGGTCACCTAGATGGAAGGCACCACGGCTTGCAAAACCTTTCTCCCAAAAATAGCCTCAGAAGAAGCAAAAGTATCAAACTTGTAAAATTTGGTAAAAGTGTGCAGTGAAGACCAAGTCGCTGCCCTACATATCTGATCAACAGAAGCCTCGTTCTTGAAGGCCCATGTGGAAGCCACAGCCCTAGTGGAATGAGCTGTGATTCTTTCGGGAGGCTGCCGTCCGGCAGTCTCGTAAGCCAATCTGATGATGCTTTTAATCCAAAAAGAGAGAGAGGTAGAAGTTGCTTTTTGACCTCTCCTTTTACCGGAATAAACAACAAACAAGGAAGATGTTTGTCTAAAATCCTTTGTAGCATCTAAATAGAATTTTAGAGCGCGAACAACATCCAAATTGTGCAACAAACGTTCCTTCTTCGAAACTGGTTTCGGACACAGAGAAGGTACGATAATCTCCTGGTTAATGTTTTTGTTAGAAACAACTTTTGGAAGAAAACCAGGTTTAGTACGTAAAACCACCTTATCTGCATGGAACACCAGATAAGGAGGAGAACACTGCAGAGCAGATAATTCTGAAACTCTTCGAGCAGAAGAAATTGCAACCAAAAACAAAACTTTCCAAGATAATAACTTAATATCAACGGAATGTAAGGGTTCAAACGGAACCCCCTGAAGAACTGAAAGAACTAAGTTGAGACTCCAAGGAGGAGTCAAAGGTTTGTAAACAGGCTTGATTCTAACCAGAGCCTGAACAAAGGCTTGAACATCTGGCACAGCTGCCAGCTTTTTGTGAAGTAACACAGACAAGGCAGAAATCTGTCCCTTCAGGGAACTTGCAGATAATCCTTTTTCCAATCCTTCTTGAAGGAAGGATAGAATCTTAGGAATCTTAACCTTGTCCCAAGGGAATCATTTAGATTCACACCAACAGATATATTTTTTCCAAATTTTGTGGTAAATCTTTCTAGTTACAGGCTTTCTGGCCTGAACAAGAGTATCGATAACAGAATCTGAGAACCCTCGCTTCGATAAGATCAAGCGTTCAATCTCCAAGCAGTCAGCTGGAGTGAGACCAGATTCGGATGTTCGAACGGACCTTGAACAAGAAGGTCTCGTCTCAAAGGTAGCTTCCATGGTGGAGCCGATGACATATTCACCAGATCTGCATACCAAGTCCTGCGTGGCCACGCAGGAGCTATCAAGATCACCGACGCCCTTTCCTGATTGATCCTGGCTACCAGCCTGGGGATGAGAGGAAACGGCGGGAATACATAAGCTAGTTTGAAGGTCCAAGGTGCAACTAGTGCATCCACTAGAGCCGCCTTGGGATCCCTGGATCTGGACCCGTAGCAAGGAACTTTGAAGTTCTGACGAGAGGCCATCAGATCCATGTCTGGAATGCCCCACAGTTGAGTGACTTGGGCAAAGATTTCCGGATGGAGTTCCCACTCCCCCGGATGCAATGTCTGACGACTCAGAAAATCCGCTTCCCAATTTTCCACTCCTGGGATGTGGATAGCAGACAGGTGGCAGGAGTGAGACTCCGCCCATAGAATGATTTTGGTCACTTCTTCCATCGCCAGGGAACTCCTTGTTCCCCCCTGATGGTTGATGTACGCAACAGTTGTCATGTTGTCTGATTGAAACCGTATGAACTTGGCCCTCGCTAGCTGAGGCCAAGCCTTGAGAGCATTGAATATCGCTCTCAGTTCCAGAATATTTATCGGTAGAAGAGATTCTTCCCGAGACCAAAGACCCTGAGCTTTCAGGGATCCCCAGACCGCGCCCCAGCCCATCAGACTGGCGTCGGTCGTGACAATGACCCACTCTGGTCTGCGGAAGGTCATCCCTTGTGACAGGTTGTCCAGGGACAGCCACCAACGGAGTGAGTCTCTGGTCCTCTGATTTACTTGTATCCTCGGAGACAAGTTTGTATAGTCCCCATTCCACTGACTGAGCATGCACAGTTGTAATGGTCTTAGATGAATGCGCGCAAAAGGAACTATGTCCATTGCCGCTACCATCAAACCTATCACTTCCATGCACTGCGCTATGGAAGGAAGAGGAACGGAATGAAGTATCCGACAAGAGTCTAGAAGTTTTGTTTTTCTGGCCTCTGTCAGAAAAATCCTCATTTCTAAGGAGTCTATTATTGTTCCCAAGAAGGGAACCCTTGTTGACGGAGATAGAGAACTCTTTTCCACGTTCACTTTCCATCCATGAGATCTGAGAAAGGCCAGGACGATGTCCGTGTGAGCCTTTGCTTGAGGAAGGGACGACGCTTGAATCAGAATGTCGTCCAAGTAAGGTACTACAGCAATGCCCCTTGGTCTTAGCACAGCTAGAAGGGACCCTAGTACCTTTGTGAAAATCCTTAGAGCAGTGGCTAATCCGAAAGGAAGCGCCACGAACTGGTAATGCTTGTCCAGGAATGCGAACCTTAGGAACCGATGATGTTCCTTGTGGATAGGAATATGTAGATACGCATCCTTTAAATCCACCGTGGTCATGAATTGACCCTCCTGGATGGAAGGAAGAATTGTTCGAATGGTTTCCATTTTGAACGATGGAACCTTGAGAAACTTGTTTAAGATCTTGAGATCTAAGATTGGTCTGAACGTTCCCTCTTTTTTGGGAACTATGAACAGATTGGAGTAGAACCCCATCCCTTGTTCTCCTAATGGAACAGGATGAATCACTCCCATTTTTAACAGGTCTTCTAAACAACGTAAGAATGCCTGTCTTTTTATGTGGTCTGAAGACAACTGAGACCTGTGGAACCTCCCCCTTGGGGGAAGCCCCTTGAATTCCAGAAGATAACCTTGGGAGACTATTTCTAGCGCCCAAGGATCCAGAACATCTCTTGCCCAAGCCTGAGCGAAGAGAGAGAGTCTGCCCCCCACCAGATCCGGTCCCGGATCGGGGGCCAACATTTCATGCTGTCTTGGTAGCAGTGGCAGGTTTCTTGGCCTGCTTTCCCTTGTTCCAGCCTTGCATTGGTCTCCAAGCTGGCTTGGCTTGAGAAGTATTACCCTCTTGCTTAGAGGACGTAGCACTTTGGGCTGGTCCGTTTCTACGAAAGGGACGAAAATTAGGTTTATTTTTGGCCTTGAAAGGCCGATCCTGAGGAAGGGCGTGGCCCTTACCCCCAGTGATATCAGAGATAATCTCTTTCAAGTCAGGGCCAAACAGCGTTTTCCCCTTGAAAGGAATGTTAAGTAGCTTGTTCTTGGAAGACGCATCAGCTGACCAAGATTTCAACCAAAGCGCTCTGCGCGCCACAATAGCAAACCCAGAATTCTTAGCCGCTAACCTAGCCAATTGCAAAGTGGCGTCTAGGGTGAAAGAATTAGCCAATTTGAGAGCATTGATTCTGTCCATAATCTCCTCATAAGGAGGAGAATCACTATCGACCGCCTTTACCAGCTCATCGAACCAGAAACACGCGGCTGTAGTGACAGGGACAATGCATGAAATTGGTTGTAGAAGGTAACCCTGCTGAACAAACATCTTTTTAAGTAAACCTTCTAATTTTTTATCCATAGGATCTTTGAAAGCACAACTATCTTCTATGGGTATAGTGGTGTGTTTGTTTAAAGTGGAAACCGCTCCCTCGACCTTGGGGACTGTCTGCCATAAGTCCTTTCTGGGGTCGACCATAGGAAACAATTTTTTAAATATGGGGGGAGGGACGAAAGGAATACCGGGCCTTTCCCATTCTTTATTTACAATGTCCGCCACCCGCTTGGGTATAGGAAAAGCTTCAGGGAGCCCCGGGACCTCTAGGAACTTGTCCATTTTACATAGTTTCTCTGGGATGACCAACTTGTCACAATCATCCAGAGTGGATAATACCTCCTTAAGCAGAATGCGGAGATGTTCCAACTTAAATTTAAACGTAATCACATCAGGTTCAGCTTGTTGAGAAATGTTCCCTGAATCAGTAATTTCTCCCTCAGACAAAACCTCCCTGGCCCCATCAGACTGGTTTAGGGGCCCTTCAGAACCATTATTATCAGCGTCGTCATGCTCTTCAGTATCTAAAACAGAGCAGTCGCGCTTACGCTGATAAGTGTGCATTTTGGCTAAAATGTTTTTGACAGAATTATCCATTACAGCCGTTAATTGTTGCATAGTAAGGAGTATTGGCGCGCTAGATGTACTAGGGGCCTCCTGAGTGGGCAAGACTCGTGTAGACGAAGGAGGGAATGATGCAGTACCATGCTTACTCCCCTCACTTGAGGAATCATCTTGGGCATCATTGTCATTGTCACATAAATCACATTTATTTAAATGAGAACTCTGGCTTCCCCACATTCAGAACACAGTCTATCTGGTAGTTCAGACATGTTAAACAGGCATAAACTTGATAACAAAGTACAAAAAACGTTTTAAAGAAAACCGTTACTGTCACTTTAAATTTTAAACTGAACACACTTTATTACTGCAATTGCGAAAAAATATGAAGGAATTGTTCAAAATTCACCAAAATTTCACCACAGTGTCTTAAAGCCTTAAAAGTATTGCACACCAAATTTGGAAGCTTTAACCCTTAAAATAACGGAACCGGAGCCGTTTTTAACTTTAACCCCTTTACAGTCCCTGGTATCTGCTTTGCTGAGACCCAACCAAGCCCAAAGGGGAATACGATACCAAATGACGCCTTCAGAAAGTCTTTTCTATGTATCAGAGCTCCTCACACATGCGACTGCATGTCATGCCTCTCAAAAACAAGTGCGCAACACCGGCGCGAAAATGAGGCTCTGCCTATGATTTGGGAAAGCCCCTAAGAATAAGGTGTCTAAAACAGTGCCTGCCGATATAATCTTATCAAAATACCCAGATTAAATGATTCCTCAAGGCTAAATATGTGTTAATAATGAATCGATTTAGCCCAGAAAAAGTCTACAGTCTTAATAAGCCCTTGTGAAGCCCTTATTTACTATCTTAATAAACATGGCTTACCGGATCCCATAGGGAAAATGACAGCTTCCAGCATTACATCGTCTTGTTAGAATGTGTCATACCTCAAGCAGCAAGAGACTGCTCACTGTTCCCCCAACTGAAGTTAATTCCTCTCAACAGTCCTGTGTGGAACAGCCATGGATTTTAGTAACGGTTGCTAAAATCATTTTCCTCATACAAACAGAAATCTTCATCTCTTTTCTGTTTCTGAGTAAATAGTACATACCAGCACTATTTTAAAATAACAAACTCTTGATTGAATAATAAAAACTACAGTTAAACACTAAAAAACTCTAAGCCATCTCCGTGGAGATGTTGCCTGTACAACGGCAAAGAGAATGACTGGGGTAGGCGGAGCCTAGGAGGGATCATGTGACCAGCTTTGCTGGGCTCTTTGCCATTTCCTGTTGGGGAAGAGAATATCCCACAAGTAAGGATGACGCCGTGGACCGGACACACCTATGTTGGAGAAATAGACGTTTTTTAACAGTCACAACAAACTGACACAGCTCTGCTGTAGCCCTACCTTGCCATACAAACGACTTTAGAAAGCACCAAAACCCTTCAGAGAGGTCCTATAGCATTCAGGGAACTCCTTCAAGGAAACTGGATATCTCAGTCTGCAAAAGCTAATGCGCAATTAGACGCGAAATTAGGCCCCTCCCACTTCCTTTCTACACAGTGAGAGGCCTAACAAACTATCCCTAGGCAAATTTAAGCCAGCCATGTGGAAAAAACTGGGCCCCAATAAAGTTTATCACCAAAAGGCATATAAAAAACGTTTAAGCACTCCCAGCAAAAGTTTTTATTATTTTTTCAAATTACTGAAATATTAGAGTGTTACCTCTAATAGTAAGCATGATACTAGTCGTTATTAAATCACTGTAATCAGGCTTACCTTAAATAAATCCGGTATCAACAGCATTTTCTAGCATATACATTTCTCTAGAAAAATTTAGACTGCACATACCCTGCACGCCATTCCCCAAGCTGAAGTTACCTCTCTCTTCAGTAATGTGTGAGAACAGCAATGGATCTTAGTTACAACCTGCTAAGATCATTAGAGACCACAGGCAGATTCTTCTTCTATTTTCTGCCTGAGACCAAAATAGTACAACTCCGGTACCATTTGAAAATAACAAACTTTTGAATTGAAGAAAAACAACTAAATTACACCACATCTCTCTAACTACTTCCATGCTTGTCGAGAGCTGCAAGAGAATGACTAGAGGTGGCAGTTAGGGGAGGAGCTATATAGACAGCTCTGCTGTGGGTGATCCTCTTGCAGCTTCCTGTTGGGAAGGAGAATATCCCACAAGTAATGGATGATCCGTGGACTGGATACACCTTACAAGAGAAACATACTTACCAAAAAGACACCCATCCACATATAGCAGATAGCCAAACCAGTACTGAAACAGTTATCAGTAGAGGTAATGGTATAGGAGAGTATATCGTCGATCTGAAAAGGGAGGTAGGAGATGAATATCTACGACCGATAACAGAGAACCTATTAAATAGACCCCCGTTACGAAAATCATTGCATTCAATAGGTGATACTCCCTTCACGTCCCTCTGACTTTCGCTGTTCTCTGAGAGGAATCGGGCTTCAAAATGCTGAGAAGAGCATGTCAAGGTAGAAATCTTAGCACAAACTTACACCTCCATAGGAGGCAAAGTTTGTAAAACTGAATTGTGGGTGTGGTGAGGGGTGTATTTATAGGCATTTTGAGGTTTGGGAAACTTTGCCCCTCCTGGTAGGATTGTATATCCCATACGTCACTAGCTCATGGACTCCTGCCAATTACATGAAAGAAAAAAGAAAGAAAGACAGAGTAAACCTACTCAGGCTTTCTATACCAGGGCAGCAACATGTTAGGAAAACGCAGCAAGACCCACCTTGCAAGTTCCGAACTGCTTTAAAGCCACCACTGCCCTACTGAAGAGACTAATATGGAGTACGGCTAGACCGCATCTTGAGAGGAAAGATCAGAGCAAACCTACTCTGCTTTCAAAATAATGAACTCTTGATTGAAGAGAAATAATCAGACACCAACAAACTTCACCTCCTCCTTGCACCGCAGGCAAAGAGAATGACTGGGGGTTGTGGGAAGGGAAGTGATATTTATAAGCTTTGCTGTGGTGCTCTTTGCCTCCTCCTGCTGGCCAGGAGTGATATTCCCAACAGTAATTGATGATCCCATGGACTCACCGTGTCATAAGAAAGAAAGCCTGTTATTAATCAGAAATTTATTATCCGAGTTACTTATATATCTGTTACAAAATCTATTAACGTGCGTGATATTAGGAAATGGTCAATTCTAGAATATATGTTTTGTGCGTCTTGGAAACCCATGTAAAATCTTTACTAGTAGGATTTCCCAGCCTCCATATATCAAATACCTTTAAGGACTTGGTTATACTATTGAAAGGGTTCATTTTATTTTTAGATTTTTTTTTAATATTATTGTTGAGCGATTTATTACCCATATTTGTAAATCTGTCTAACGGCTGTTTAGGCTCAATATTAAAATCTCCAGCAATTAATAATTGGGAGTTATCATATTCCAGCAATTTGTTTTGCAGATTTATCCAGTATTCTGTATCTCTATTATTAGGTCCAAATATATTACATAATACTAGATGTATTCCTTTTAGATATATTTGCATAATTATAAACCTGCTATTTGTATCTAACTCTTTATTTCACATTTTCACCTCCTGTGGAGGCATAAATACTGAGTTCTACAGGAAAGAGGGAGGCATTAAAAGCTCTTGGTCAGTTAAGTATTTTTGCCTCCTCTTAGTGGACTGGAGTTTAATTACATGTGATGGTTCATGGACTCTCTCCCCTTATGAAAGAAAATAGATTAAATGCACTTTGTTTACACAAGTAGCATAGTTGAAATGCAGTAGTGGAAAAGGATAAAAAGCCACCATCTGGTAAAAATATATGCGTCCAATGGATTACATGTGCCTGTGAGAGTTTACAACTGTATTCTAAAAAAAATGGTAAGGGCTTTTTATTTTGCCATGAATGCAGTCTGCAGCAACCACTAATACCTTTAAATAAACAAAGGCTTGGGAGTTGTTGATTACAATTTAACATAATAAGAAGTATAGAGGAATAATCTTACCAATTCCCCGATACGGTCCAAATTATCTAAAAAGTACTTTACAGATTCGCCCTGTGGAGAAAGAAATAAAGGGATCTTATTTTTTATGAACAGATCAAAACACATGTATAGTAACAATCAGAAATGACTATGCCTGAACCAGTTCTCAGCATTAAAGGGAAAGTCTACAATAGAATTTTTATTGTTTTAAAAGATACACAACTCCTTTATTACCCATTCCCCAGTTTTGCATAACCAACACAGTTATATTAATATACTTTTTACCTCTGATTACCTTGTATCTGAGAACCTTCTGACAGCCCCCTGATCACATGACTGACTATTTATTATCTATGGACTTGCATTTAGCATTGTGTTGTGCTAAATCTTAAATAACTTGCTGTGCCTAAACACAGTGTTATCTATATGGCCCACATGAACTATCAAGTTTCTTGCTGTGAAAAGCAATTGAAAAAGCATGTGATAAGAGGCAGCCCTCAAGGGCTTAGAAATTAGCATATGAGCCTAACTAGGTTTAGTTTCAACTAAGAATACCAAGAGAAAAAAGCAAATTTGATGATAAAAGTAAATTGAAAAGTTGATTGAAATTACATGTCCTATCTGAATAATGAAAGTTTAATTTTGACTAGACTGTCCCTTTAAAGGAGATTGGACAGTAACTAGACAGCAACTCTCTGAAAGTATAAATGCTCCTCCAGAACGCACTACACACATCCACACAAATGAGACAGACAGAGTAATATAGTAATATTTTTGCGCATGCGCAAGAAATTTTCTTCAAGAGAGCGAGCACATATCAATGCCTATAGAACTGGTGGGACCGCTCTTACGTGTAAGACTCCAAAAGCAGGAAACTAGCAGAGGGCGGAGGAACATAGCAAATGGTACAATATATAAAAGATAAATATTTATAAAATAAATACAAATAATAAAAAATAAACAGGGGCTATTTTAAAACAGCTGGAGGAGCACAAGTAAGTGATTTTACACTAAAACTATATGTGCATTAAACATGGGCTACAGGGTGAGTTAATCAGTATTACATACTACTTCGGAATAATTTATTATAATATTTGGGTTGACCGTCTCTTTAATTTAAGGATGCCATGAATGTGCGTTTCATATAAGGAGCAACATTTAATTTAATTAATTTTACTGTTAAACTATTACTCTGTTTATATAAATAAATATGCACAGACATATACACACACACACATATAACTTAATTTATGTAAGAATTTACCTGATAAATTAATTTCTTACATATTGGCAAGAGTCCATGAGCTAGTGACATATGGGATATACAATCCTACCAGGAGGGGCAAAGTTTCCCAAACCTCAAAATGCCTATAAATACACCCCTCACCACACCCACAATTCAGTTTAATGAATAGCAAAGAAGTGGGGTGATAAAGAAAGGAGTAAAAAGCATCAACAAAGGAATTTGGAAATAATTGTGCTTTAAACAAAAAAATCATAACCACCATAAAAAGGGTGGGCCTCATGGACTCTTGCCAATATGAAAGAAATTAATTTATCAGGTAAATTCTTGCATAAATTATGTTTTCTTTCATAGAATTGGCAAGAGTCCATGAGCTAGTGACGTATGGGATATCAATATCCAAGATGTGGAACTCCACTCAAGAGTCACTAGAGAGGGAGGGATAAAAATAAACAGCCATTTGTCGCTGAAAAAATAATCCACAACCCAAAATATAAGTTATTCTTATAATGAAAAGAAAAACTTAAAACATCAGCAGAAGAATCAAACTGAAACAGCTGCCTGAAGAACTTTTCTACCAAAAACTGCTTCTGAAGAAGCAAATACATCAAAATGGTAGAATTTAGTAAATGTATGCAAAGAAGACCAAGTTGCTGCTTTGCAAATCTAATCAACTGAAGCTTCATTCTTAAAAGCCCACAAAGTGGAGACTGATCTAGTAGAATGAGCTGTAATTCTCTGAGGCGGGGCCTGACCCGACTCCAAATAAGCTTGATGAATCAAAAGCTTTAACCAAGAAGCCAAGGAAATAGAGGCCTTCTGACCTTTCCTAGAACCAGACAATATAACAAATAGACTAGAAGTCTTCCTGAAATTTTTAGTAGCTTCAACATAATATTTCAATGCTCTTACCACATCCAAAGAATGTAAGAATCTTTCCAAAGAATTCTTAGGATTAGAACACAAGGAAGGGACAACAATTTCTCTACTAATGTTGTTAGAATTCACAACTTTAGGCAAAAATTTAAATGAAGTCTGCAAAACCGCCTTATCCTGATGAAAATCAGAAAAGGAGATTCACAAGAAAGAGCAGATAGCTCAGAAACTCATCTAGCAGAAGAGATGGCCAAAAGGAACAACACTTTCCAAGAAAGTAGTTTAATGTTCAAAGAATGCATAGGCTCAAATGGAGGAGCCTGTAACGCCTTCAAAACCAAATTAAGACTCCAAGGAGGAGAAATTGATTTAATGACGGGCTTAATACGAACTAAAGCCTGTACAAAACAGTGAATATCAGGAAGTTTAGCAATCTTTCTGTGAAATAAAACAGAAAGGGCAGAGATTTGTCCCTTCAATGAACTTGCAGACAAACCCTTATCCAAACCATCCTGAAGAATTCTAGGAATTCTAAAAGAATGCCAAGAAAATTTATGAGAAGAACACCAGGAAATGTAGGTCTTCCAAACCCGATAATAAATCTTTCTAGAGACAGATTTACGAGCTTGTAACATATTATTAATTACTGAGTCAGAGAAACCTCTATGACTTAGTACTAAGCGTTCAATTTCCATACCTTCAAATTTAAATGATTTGAGATCCTGATGGAAAAACGGACCTTGAGACAGAAGGTCCGGCCTTAACGGAAGTGGAAAAGGGTGCAGGGTAGCGCTAATGAAAGCACAGAGCTCAAATTATATATGGTATATCTATACTAATAAGGTAATGTGTAAATGATGTTTGTCTAAAAAAGATAATAACTATGTGAATCTTTAAAAATTTATTATACAATAATCATATAACAATATAGTGCCGGCACTGATTAAAACAGTATAATGATATAGGACATAAAGATAAAATACATAAAAAAATGGGTAATAATTCCAAGTTATAATGGCAAGAGAAAAAGTTAGCTTGCTAGGTATTTTTGGCAGCCTAAACTGCAAATGTGTCCGTATTGGATAATTCACAAATGTTCTCAAATTGGGCACACAAAATTACCGTCTCTGCTGTGTGTGGAGTTGTCCGTTGTTTTTATTGAGTCCCGTGACTTTGTGCAGAGTGATTCTCCTGGTGTAAGTAGAGCAAGTATTATTGTAGAGAGCACGCTGATAATTGTAATCCTTCAGTGCTTGCTGTGAATGATCCTGTAGCGTCCTAGGATAATGGCCACAGTAGCAGGTGTAAGGGTAGGTCCTGGGACCGAAGGTATTAGCTGGCTTCTGATGCTTTGTTTGACAGCTGTACCAAACAGGTCCTATTACCCTTACAGTATCAGAGTCGGGAGTGTACTTAGAACCCCAGATATATTACGGTAATCATAAGGTGGACACAAGCGGTAGGCAGATCATGGGCCGGTTAATTAAGCATATATCAGCCTCTCTGTGTATTGTGAGAGGGATATTGCACCGTACCTACTGTAACCACTTGAATCAGGGTAAAAGTTAGATGTAGACGAGCAAATCTACGCGTTTCAGCCCGATAGGCCTTTATCAAGATGACGATCTTGATAAAGGCCTATCGGGCTGAAACGCGTAGATTTGCTCAAAATATTGATTGGTAATCTCGCCTCTTGCGATTTCCAAAACCCTTGTGCTGTCAGAGATCCCCAAACAGCTCCCCAACCTGAAAGACTTGCGTCTGTAGTGATCACAGTCCAGGTTGGCCAAACAAAGGAAGCCCCTTGAACTAAACGCTGGTGATTTAACCACCACGTCAGAGAGTGTCGAAAATTGGGATTTAAGGATATTAACTGTGATATCTTTGTATAATCCCTGCACCATTGATTCAGCATACAAAGCTGGAGAGGTCTCATGTGAAAACGAGCAAAAGGAATTGCGTCCGATGCTGCAGTCATGAGGCCTAAAACTTCCATGCACATAACCACTGAAGGGAATGACTGAGACTGAAGGTGCCAGCAGGCTGCAACCAATTTTAAACGTCTCTTGTCTGTTAGAGACAGAGTCATGGACACTGAATCTATCTGGAAACCTAAAAAGGTGACCCTTGTCTGAGGAATCAAGAAACTTTTTGATAAATTGATCCTCCAACCATATTTTTAGTTGATTCGTGTGAGAAAAGATTCTTGGAGTTGTTGCTAGGCCAAATGGAAGAGCAACAAATTGGTAATGCTCGTCTAGAAAAGAGAACCTCAGGAACTGATAATGTTCTGGATGAATCGGACTATGAAGGTATGCATCATGCAATTCTATTGTAGACATATAATTTCCTTGCTGAACAAAAGGCAGAATAGTCCTTATAGTCACCATCTTGAAAGTTGGTACTCTTACATAACAATTCAAAATTTTCAGATCCAGAACTGGTATGAATGAATTTTCCTTCTTTGGGACAATGAACAGATTTGAATAAAACCCCAGACCCTGTTCCTGAAAAGGAACCCGCATGATTACCCCTGAAGACTCCAGGTCTGAAACACACTTCAGGAAAGCCTGAGCTTTTACTGGATTTGCTGTGATACATGAGAGAAAAAAAATCTCACAGGAGGTCTTACTCTGAATCCTATTCGATACCCTTGAGAGACAATGCTCTGAATCCACTGATTTTGGACAGAATTTATCCAAAAATCCTTGAAAAAAAATTAATCTGCCCCCTACCAGCTGAGCTGGAATGAGGGCCGCACCTTCATGTGGACTTAGGGGCTGACTTTGGTTTTTTAAAAGGCTTGGATTTATTCCAATTTGAGGAAGGCTTTCAATTGGAAACAGATTCCTTGGGGGAAGGATTTGATTTTTGTTCCTTATTTTGACGAAAGGAACGAAAACGGTTAGAAGCCTTAGAGATTTACCCTTAGGTTTTTTATCCTGAGGCAGAAAAAAACCCCTTTCCTCCAGTAACAGCTGAAATAATAGAATCCAACTGAGAACCAAATAAATTATTACCTTGGAAAGAAAGATAATAATCTTGACTTAGATGTCATATCAGCATTTCAAGATTTAAGCCACAAAGCTCTTCTAGCTAAAATAGCTAAAGACAACAATCTAACATCAATTTATAATAGTTTTAAAAATGGCGTCACAAATAAAATGATTAGCATGTTGCAGTAAACGAACAATGCTAGATATGTCAGAATCCAATTCTTGCTGCGCTAAATTCTCAAACCAAAAAGTTGATGCAGCCGCAACATCAGCCAAAGAAATTGCAGTCCTGAGAAGATGACCTGAATATAAATAGGCTTTCCTTAGATAGGATTCAAGTTTCCTATCTAAAGGATCTTTAAAAGAAGTACTATCTTCCACAGGAATAGTGGTACATTTAGCAAGTGCAGACATAACCCCATCAACTTTGGGGATCTTTTCCCAAAACTCTATAGAAATTGCTGATAAAGGATACAATTTTTTAAACCTTGAAGAAGGAATAAAAGGAGTACCTGGCTTATTCCATTCCTTAGAAATCATATCAGAAATAGCATCAGGAATAGGAAAAACCTCTGGAGTGACCACAGGTTTAAAAACAGCATTTAAACGCTTACTAGTCTTAATGTCAAGAGGACTAGCTTCCTCAATATCCAAAGTAATTAACACTTCTATTAACAAAGAACGCATATACTCTATTTTAAACAAATAAGTAGATTTGTCAGTGTCAATATCTGAGGAAGGATCTTCTAAATCAGATAGATCCTCATCAGAGGAGGATAAATCATTATGTTGTAGGTCATTTGAAATTTCATCAACTTTATGAGAAGTTTTAAAAGACCTTTTACGTTTATTAGAAGGCGGAAATGCAGACAAAGCCTTCTGAATAGAATCAGTAACAAATTCTTTAAAATTCATAGGTATATCATGTAAATTAGAAGTTGAAGGAACTGCAACTGGCAATGTACTATTACTGATGGATACATTCTCTGCATGTAAAAGTTTATCATGACAACTATTACAAATGACATTCGGAGATATAATTTCCACAATCTTACAACAAATGCACTTAGCTTTGGTAGAACCGATGTCAGGCAGCAACATTCCAACAGATACTTCTGAGGCAGGATCAGATTGAGACATCTTGCAAAATGTAAAAGAAAAAACAACATATAAAGCAAAATTATCAATTTCCTTATATGACAGTTTCAGGAATGGAAAAAAAATGCAAACAGCATAGCCCTCTGCCATAGAGAAAGGCAAGAGGCAAACAGCAATGGGGTATAAAACTACTGAAAAATTTGGCGGCAAGTATGACGCACAACGTGAGAGAAAAATTTTTGGCGCCAACAACATCCGGAAATGACACACTTGCGTCACTAACGACGCAACCGTGTGTAAGACTTCCGTGTCAACTACGATGCCGGAAGTGACAAACTTGCGTCAACGGACGTACTTTTCGCGTCAAAAAATTCTCGCGCCGAGAATGATGCAATAAAGTCTAGCATTTGGCGCACCCGCGGGCCTAATGCTGCCCGCAATTTGAAAGAGTAAAAAGTAGTCAATTTGAAAAAAGACTAAACCCCAGGTAAGAAAAAAATATTTCTTAATATGTTTTATTTCCAAAATATGAAACTGACAGTCTGCACAAGGAAATACATGAACCTGACACATGGCAAATATAAGTACAATACATATATTTAGAACTTTATATAAATGCATAAAGTGCCAGACCATAGCTGAAGTGTCTTAAGTAATAAAAAAACATACTTACCAAAGAGACACCCATCCACATATAGCAGATAGCCAAACCAGTACTGAAACAGTTATCAGTAGAGGTAATAGTATATGAGAGTATATCGTCAATCTGAAAAGGGAGGTAGGAGATGAATCTCTACGACCGATAAAAGAGAACCTATGAAATAGACCCCCGTTAGGGAAATCATTGCATTCAATAGGTGATACTCCCTTCACTTTCCTCTGACATGTTCTCTGAGAGGAATCGGGCTTCAAAATGCTGAGAAGCGCATGTCAACGTAGAAAACTTGCTTCACCGCCTCCATAGGAGGCAAAGTTTGTAAAACTGAATTGTGGGTGTGGTGAGGGGTGTATTTATAGGCATTTTGAGGTTTGGGAAACTTTGCCCCTCCTGGTAGGATTGTATATCCCATACGTCACTAGCTCATGGACTCTTGCCAATTACATGAAATATATATATATATATATATATATATATATATACACACACATACATAGATACATACATACATACAGGGCGGCCATTAGGGGGTGACAGAGGTGACTCCTGTCAGGGGCCCATTGGGCCAGGGGTGCCCCATGAGGCAAGAAGAAAAAAAAAATTTAAAAATTTTGGCAGCCACCAGTGGGTACTACAGCAGAGTGCTAATTGAGCATGGGAAATGTTATTACAAGGAGTAAAGTATTAGCATTTTTAGAGTGTGCACTAAACCACTATGCACAGTGTGAGACAGACTTGGCGCTTTAGTTTATACAGTATGTGCCTGAGTCAGACGGCAGATCCCTTTCATTTGCAGAAGAGGTAGGACTTACTTAGCAAATGTTTTTTATTTCTTTGTGCAATTTCGGATTGTAACTTCGGTGTGGTAGTAGTTGTATGGTGGGGCCAGGGGTCCATAAAAACACATTTTTTTTAGCAGCAGTGTATTTATGATTATTTGACAATGCTGTAGAAATTCTATATTTAAAACTATGCAGAAATGTTTCCTCCTCAATACACAAATGGTAGGTGCCCTTTTGGCATATATATTATCCCAGTTTACTGCCCCTTTATGCAAGGACTTTCCAGAATCAAGGAGGCATTTTATCTAAGATTTTTATATCTGCATAACATGTTATACTCTCAGACTAAGATTGCTCAGTGTTTGAAATGAGACAGGTTAACTTAAAACTGTTCAGTTTATACTACAGCTGACTTAACTTTGAAATACATACCAACGGGCCTAAATCCTGCATTTAACCATATCTAATCGTATGAGTACCACAGCTTATGGTTCCACCAAGACCATATATAGTACAGCATTTTCAAAATCCATAAGTACAGCTGACAGATGGGAACATTTGTACACTATATTTGAAGTGGTGCTCTTGGTTGGGGAAAATGGGGAAAAAAATCAAACAAACATATGTCAACCTTTTAAAACTATGTTTCTTCATCTAGCCATCTACCCAGATCATTAATGTACAATTTTGAATTCACAGAATTATTTTTGTTTGCACATTTACAAATATGATTCTTTAAAAAGTGATCTCTTAATTTCTGCAATTTTTTTTATCATGCATGTCACACACTGTTGATTTAGGAGATGCAAGGTGCATAAATGTTTCCTCCTGTGAGTGTTTCTGTGGGTGTCTGTGTTTATGTATTTGTGCTTTGGTTTGTGTCTCTATGAGTGTGTATGTATTTTTTTCTGTGGGTGTCTCTGTAAAGGTTTGTGTATGTTTGTCTTTGTGTATTTTCTCTGGATGCCTCTGTGAGGGAGGGTGTGTGTATGTATGTATGTGTTTTCTGTGGATGTTTCTATGAGGATGTGTGTTTTCTGTGGGTGTCTCTGTGAGGGTGTGTGTATGTCTGTGTTTTCTGTGGGTGTCTCTGTGAGGGTGTGTGTATGTCTGTGTGTTTTCTGTGGATGTTTCAGTGAGGATGTGTGTATGTATGTCTTTCTGTGTTTTATGTGGTTGTCTCTCTTTGTGTGTATGTGTGTTTTTCCTGTGTGTGTGTGTGTGTATGTCTTTGTGTGTTTTCTGAGGCTGTCTCTGTTGGTGTTTCCTTGGGTGTATGTGCAAGTTTGAGCTTGTGTGTGTGTGTGTGTGTGTGTGTGTGTATCCATTGTCTGTTCCTTTTTAGGACATTTTGACCTTACTACTGATTATTCACATCTTTCTACAGACTTTGAGACCAATGAGACCTTTCCGGAAGTCACCAATCGACCATTTAACCTTTAAATTATTGTTTAGGCAGTTCAGGACCCTTCCTTTCAGCCACTGCATGCTGTTGTCATCATTTAGTAGGCATCTTCCTTTACAAAAAGATAATCAGAACTCCATATTTTGTTTCCTAAATCATCTTTTTTTACAAAACTGTAGTTTACCTCATCACTTGTCAGGTCAATGTAAACAAGTGCTGAGTGTCTGTTTGGGCGTGTGTCTGAGCATGTTTCTTTGCGTGTCTGCTAGAGTGTCTATATGTGAATCCTTATGTGTGTGTGAGTGTGTGTGTTTCAGTGTATGAGTGTGTGTGTGTTTGTATGTTACTACCTTTACAACATTTCCAAGTTTAAATAGACACTTAAGAATAAAGTGCATATATGTTTTAGTCACTTGGTCAAAAATTGCACATGTCAAAGGAGGGGGGGGGGGGAGCCCTGATCAATGGTTAAGTCAAGCTTTGAAATGAAGACTTTAAATGCTAAACAGCATTATAAACCTAATAATATAGATTGTATCATCATCAAACTAAGTTTAATGAACAAAAAACAGAATTTATGCTTACCTGATAAATTACTTTCTCCAACGGTGTGTCCTGTCCACGGCGTCATCCTTACTTGTGGGATATTCTCTTCCCCAACAGGAAATGGCAAAGAGTCCCAGCAAAGCTGGTCACATGATCCCTCCTAGGCTCCGCCCACCCCAGTCATTCGACCGACGGACAGGAGGAAATATATATAGGAGAAACCATATGATACCATGGTGACTGTAGTTAGAGAAAATAATTCATCAGACCTGATTAAAAAACCAGGGCGGGCCGTGGACCGGACACACCGTTGGAGAAAGTAATTTATCAGGTAAGCATAAATTCTGTTTTCTCCAACATTGGTGTGTCCGGTCCACGGCGTCATCCTTACTTGTGGGAACCAATACCAAAGCTTTAGGACACGGATGAAGGGAGGGAGCAAATCAGGTCACCTAAATGGAAGGCACCACGGCTTGCAAAACCTTTCTCCCAAAAATAGCCTCCGAAGAAGCAAAAGTATCAAATTTGTAAAATTTGGCAAAAGTGTGCAGTGAAGACCAAGTCGCTGCCTTACATATCTGGTCAACAGAAGCCTCGTTCTTGAAGGCCCATGTGGAAGCCACAGCCCTAGTGGAGTGAGCTGTGATTCTTTCAGGAGGCTGCCGTCCGGCAGACTCATAAGCCAATCGGATAATGCTTTTAAGCCAAAAGGAAAGAGAGGTAGAAGTCGCTCTTTGACCTCTCCTTTTACCAGAATAAACAACAAACAAGGAAGATGTTTGTCTGAAATCTTTAGTAGCCTCTAAAACAGAATTTATGTTTACCTGATAAATTACTTTCTCCAACGGTGTGTCCGGTCCACGGCGTCATCCTTACTTGTGGGATATTCTCTTCCCCAACAGGAAATGGCAAAGAGCCCAGCAAAGATGGTCACATAATCCCTCCTAGGCTCCGCCTTCCCCAGTCATTCGACCGTTGTAAAGGAGGAATATTTGCATAGGAGAAATCATATGATACCGTGGTGACTGTAGTTAAAGAAAATAAATTATCAGACCTGATTAAAAAACCAGGGCGGGCCGTGGACCGGACACACCGTTGGAGAAAGTAATTTATCAGGTAAACATAAATTCTGTTTTCTCCAACATAGGTGTGTCCGGTCCACGGCGTCATCCTTACTTGTGGGAACCAATACCAAAGCTTTAGGACACGGATGAAGGGAGGGAGCAAATCAGGTCACCTAGATGGAAGGCACCACGGCTTGCAAAACCTTTCTCCCAAAAATAGCCTCAGAAGAAGCAAAAGTATCAAATTTGTAAAATTTAGTAAAAGTGTGCAGTGAAGACCAAGTCGCTGCCTTACATATCTGATCAACAGAAGCCTCGTTCTTGAAGGCCCATGTGGAAGCCACAGCCCTAGTGGAATGAGCTGTGATTCTTTCAGGAGGCTGCCGTCCGGCAGTCTCGTAAACCAATCTGATGATGCTTTTAATCCAAAAAGAGAGAGAGGTAGAAGTTGCTTTTTGACCTCTCCTTTTACCAGAATAAACAACAAACAAGGAAGATGTTTGTCTAAAATCCATTGTAGCATCTAAATAGAATTTTAGAGCACGAACTACATCCAAATTGTGCAACAAACGTTCCTTCTTTGAAACTGGATTCGGACACAAAGAAGGCACGACTATCTCCTGGTTAATGTTTTTGTTAGAAACAACTTTCGGAAGAAAACCAGGTTTAATACGCAAAACCACCTTATCTGCATGGAACACCAGATAAGGAGGAGAACACTGCAGAGCAGATAATTCTGAAACTCTTCTAGCAGAAGAAATTGCAACCAAAAACAAAACTTTCCAAGATAATAACTTAATATCAACGGAATGTAAGGGTTCAAACGGAACCCCCTGAAGAACTGAAAGAACTAAATTGAGACTCCAAGGAGGAGTCAAAGGTTTGTAAACAGGCTTGATTCTAACCAGAGCCTGAACAAAAGCTTGAACATCTGGCACAGCTGCCAGCTTTTTGTGAAGTAACACAGACAAGGCAGAAATCTGTCCCTTCAAAGAACTTGCAGATAATCCTTTCTCCAAACCTTCTTGAAGAAAGGATAGAATCTTAGGAATTTTTACCTTGTCCCAAGGGAATCCTTTAGATTCACACCAACAGATATATTTTTTCCATATTTTGTGGTAGATTTTTCTAGTTACAGGCTTTCTGGCCTGAACAAGAGTATCAATGACAGAATCTGAGAACCCTCGCTTTGATAAGATCAAGCGTTCAATCTCCAAGCAGTCAGTTGGAGTGAGACCAGATTCGGATGTTCGAACGGACCTTGAACAAGAAGGTCTCGTCTCAAAGGTAGCTTCCATGGTGGAGCCGATGACATATTCACCAGGTCTGCATACCAAGTCCTGCGTGGCCACGCAGGAGCTATCAAGATCACCGATGCCCTCTCCTGATTGATCCTGGCTACCAGCCTGGGGATGAGAGGAAACGGCGGGAATACATAAGCTAGTTTGAAGGTCCAAGGTGCTACTAGTGCATCTACTAGAGTCGCCTTGGGATCCCTGGATCTGGACCCGTAGCAAGGAACCTTGAAGTTCTGACGAGAGGCCATCAGATCCATGTCTGGAATGCCCCACAATTGAGTAATTTGGGCAAAGATTTCCGGATGGAGTTCCCACTCCCCCCGGATGAAATGTCTGACGACTCAGAAAATCCGCTTCCCAATTTTCCACTCCTGGGATGTGGATTGCAGACAAGTGGCAGGAGTGAGTCTCCGCCCATTGAATGATTTTGGTCACTTCTTCCATCGCCAGGGAACTCCTTGTTCCCCCCTGATGGTTGATGTACGCAACAGTCGTCATGTTGTCTGATTGAAACCGTATGAACTTGGCCTTTGCTAGCTGAGGCCAAGCCTTGAGAGCATTGAATATCGCTCTCAGTTCCAGAATATTTATCGGGAGAAGAGATTCTTCCCGAGACCAAAGACCCTGAGCTTTCAGGGATCCCCAGACCGCGCCCCAGCCCACCAGACTGGCGTCGGTCGTGACAATGACCCACTCTGGTCTGCGGAAGCTCATCCCCTGTGACAGGTTGTCCAGGGACAGCCACCAACGGAGTGAATCTCTGGTCCTCTGATCTACTTGTATCGTCGGAGACAAGTCTGTATAGTCCCCATTCCACTGACTGAGCATGCACAGTTGTAATGGTCTTAGATGAATTCGCGCAAAAGGAACTATGTCCATTGCCGCTACCATCAAACCTATTACTTCCATGCACTGCGCTATGGAAGGAAGAGGAACAGAATGAAGTATTTGACAAGAGTTTAGAAGTTTTGATTTTCTGGCCTCTGTCAGAAAAATCCTCATTTCTAAGGAGTCTATTATTGTTCCCAAGAAGGGAACCCTTGTTGACGGAGATAGAGAACTTTTTTCTACGTTCACTTTCCACCCGTGAGATCTGAGAAAGGCCAGGACAATGTCCGTGTGAGCCTTTGCTTGTGGAAGGGACGACGCTTGAATCAGTATGTCGTCCAAGTAAGGTACTACTGCAATGCCCCTTGGTCTTAGCACCGCTAGAAGGGACCCTAGTACCTTTGTGAAAATTCTTGGAGCAGTGGCTAATCCGAACGGAAGTGCCACAAACTGGTAATGCTTGTCCAGAAATGCGAACCTTAGGAACCGATGATGTTCCTTGTGGATAGGAATATGTAGATACGCATCCTTTAAATCCACCGTGGTCATGAATTGACCTTCCTGGATGGAAGGAAGAATTGTTCGAATGGTTTCCATTTTGAACGATGGAACCTTGAGAAACTTGTTTAGGATCTTGAGATCTAAGATTGGTCTGAATGTTCCCTCTTTTTTGGGAACTACGAACAGATTGGAGAAGAACCCCATCCCTTGTTCTCCTAATGGAACAGGATGAATCACACCCATTTTTAACAGGTCTTCTACACAATGTAAGAATGCCTGTTTTTTTATGTGGTCTGAAGACAATTGAGACCTGTGGAACCTCCCCCTTGGGGGAAGCCCCTTGAATTCCAGAAGATAACCTTGGGAGACTATTTCTAGCGCCCAAGGATCCAGAACATCTCTTGCCCAAGCCTGAGCGAAGAGAGAGAGTCTGCCCCCCACCAGATCCGGTCCCGGATCGGGGGCCAACATCTCATGCTGTCTTGGTAGCAGTGGCAGGTTTCTTGGCCTGCTTACCTTTGTTCCAGCCTTGCATTGGCCTCCAGGCTGGCTTGGCTTGAGAAGTATTACCCTCTTGCTTAGAGGACGTAGCACTTGGGGCTGGTCCGTTTCTGCGAAAGGGACGAAAAACAGAATTTATGTTTACCTGATAAATTACTTTCTCCAACGGTGTGTCCGGTCCACGGCGTCATCCTTACTTGTGGGATATTCTCTTCCCCAACAGGAAATGGCAAAGAGCCCAGCAAAGCTGGTCACATGATCCCTCCTAGGCTCCGCCTACCCCAGTCATTCGACCGACGTTAAGGAGGAATATTTGCATAGGAGAAACCATATGATACCGTGGTGACTGTAGTTAAAGAAAATAAATCATCAGACCTGATTAAAAAACCAGGGCGGGCCGTGGACCGGACACACCGTTGGAGAAAGTAATTTATCAGGTAAACATAAATTCTGTTTTCTCCAACATAGGTGTGTCCGGTCCACGGCGTCATCCTTACTTGTGGGAACCAATACCAAAGCTTTAGGACACGGATGAAGGGAGGGAGCAAATCAGGTCACCTAAATGGAAGGCACCACGGCTTGCAAAACCTTTCTCCCAAAAAATAGCCTCAGAAGAAGCAAAAGTATCAAACTTGTAAAATTTGGTAAAAGTGTGCAGTGAAGACCAAGTCGCTGCCCTACATATCTGATCAACAGAAGCCTCGTTCTTGAAGGCCCATGTGGAAGCCACAGCCCTAGTGGAATGAGCTGTGATTCTTTCAGGAGGCTGCCGTCCGGCAGTCTCGTAAGCCAATCTGATGATGCTTTTAATCCAAAAAGAGAGAGAGGTAGAAGTTGCTTTTTGACCTCTCCTGTTACCAGAATAAACAACAAACAAGGAAGATGTTTGTCTAAAATCCTTTGTAGCATCTAAATAGAATTTTAGAGCGCGAACAACATCCAAATTGTGCAACAAACGTTCCTTCTTCGAAACTGGTTTCGGACCCAAAGAAGGCACGACTATCTCCTGGTTAATGTTTTTGTTAGAAACAACTTTCGGAAGAAAACCAGGTTTAGTACGTAAAACCACCTTATCTGCATGGAACACCAGATAAGGAGGAGAACACTGCAGAGCAGATAATTCTGAAACTCTTCTAGAGGAAGAAATTGCAGCCAAAAACAAAACTTTCCAAGATAATAACTTAATATCAACGGAATGTAAGGGTTCAAACGGAACCCCCTGAAGAACTGAAAGAACTAAGTTGAGACTCCAAGGAGGAGTCAAAGGTTTGTAAACAGGCTTGATTCTAACCAGAGCCTGAACAAAGGCTTGAACATCTGGCACAGCTGCCAGCTCTTTGTGAAGTAACACAGACAAGGCAGAAATCTGTCCCTTCAAGGAACTTGCAGATAATCCTTTCTCCAATCCTTCTTGAAGAAAGGATAGAATCCTAGGAATCTTTACCTTGTCCCAAGGGAATCCTTTAGATTCACACCAACAGATATATTTTTTCCATATTTTGTGGTAAATTTTTCTAGTTACAGGCTTTCTGGCCTGAACAAGAGTATCAATAACAGAATCTGAGAACCCTCGCTTTGATAAGATCAAGCGTTCAATCTCCAAGCAGTCAGCTGGAGTGAGGACCAGATTCGGATGTTCGAACGGACCTTGAACAAGAAGGTCTCGTCTCAAAGGTAGCTTCCATGGTGGAAGCCGATGACATATTCACCAGGTCTGCATACCAAGTCCTGCGTGGTCACGCAGGAGCTATCAAGATCACCTACGCCCTCTCCTGATTGATCCTGGCTACCAGCCTGGGGATGAGAGGAAACGGCGGGAATACATAAGCTAGGTTGAAGGTCCAAGGTGCTACTAGTGCATCTACTAGAGTCGCCTTGGGATCCCTGGATCTGGACCCGTAGCAAGGAACCTTGAAGTTCTGACGAGAGGCCATCAGATCCATGTCTGGAATGCCCCACAATTGAGTGATTTGGGCAAAGATTTCCGGATGGAGTTCCCACACCCCCGGATGAAATGTCTGACGACTCAGAAAATCCGCTTCCCAATTTTCCACTCCTGGGATGTGGATTGCAGACAAGTGGCAGGAGTGAGTCTCCGCCCATTGAATGATTTTGGTCACTTCTTCCATCGCCAGGGAACTCCTTGTTCCCCCCTGATGGTTGATGTACGCAACAGTCGTCATGTTGTCTGATTGAAACCGTATGAACTTGGCCTTGCTAGCTGAGGCCAAGCCTTGAGAGCATTGAATATCGCTCTCAGTTCCAGAATATTTATCGGGAGAAGAGATTCTTCCCGAGACCAAAGACCCTGAGCTTTCAGGGGTCCCCAGACCGCGCCCCAGCCCACCAGACTGGCGTCGGTCGTGACAATGACCCACTCTGGTCTGCGGAAGCTCATCCCCTGTGACAGGTTGTCCAGGGACAGCCACCAACGGAGTGAATCTCTGGTCCTCTGATCTACTTGTATCGTCGGAGACAAGTCTGTATAGTCCCCATTCCACTGACTGAGCATGCACAGTTGTAATGGTCTTAGATGAATTCGCGCAAAAGGAACTATGTCCATTGCCGCTACCATCAAACCTATTACTTCCATGCACTGCGCTATGGAAGGAAGAGGAACAGAAGGAAGTATTCGACAAGAGTTTAGAAGTTTTGATTTTCTGGCCTCTGTCAGAAAAATCCTCATTTCTAAGGAGTCTATTATTGTTCCCAAGAAGGGAACCCTTGTTGACGGAGATAGAGAACTTTTTTCTACGTTCACTTTCCACCCGTGAGATCTGAGAAAGGCCAGGACAATGTCCGTGTGAGCCTTTGCTTGTGGAAGGGACGACGCTTGAATCAGTATGTCGTCCAAGTAAGGTACTACTGCAATGCCCCTTGGTCTTAGCACCGCTAGAAGGGACCCTAGTACCTTTGTGAAAATTCTTGGAGCAGTGGCTAATCCGAACGGAAGTGCCACGAACTGGTAATGCTTGTCCAGGAATGCGAACCTTAGGAACCGATGATGTTCCTTGTGGATAGGAATATGTAGATACGCATCCTTTAAATCCACCGTGGTCATGAATTGACCTTCCTGGATGGAAGGAAGAATTGTTCGAATGGTTTCCATTTTGAACGATGGAACCTTGAGAAACTTGTTTAGGATCTTGAGATCTAAGATTGGTCTGAATGTTCCCTCTTTTTTGGGAACTACGAACAGATTGGAGAAGAACCCCATCCCTTGTTCTCCTAATGGAACAGGATGAATCACACCCATTTTTAACAGGTCTTCTACACAATGTAAGAATGCCTGTTTTTTTATGTGGTCTGAAGACAATTGAGACCTGTGGAACCTCCCCCTTGGGGGAAGCCCCTTGAATTCCAGAAGATAACCTTGGGAGACTATTTCTAGCGCCCAAGGATCCAGAACATCTCTTGCCCAAGCCTGAGCGAAGAGAGAGAGTCTGCCCCCCACCAGATCCGGTCCCGGATCGGGGGCCAACATCTCATGCTGTCTTGGTAGCAGTGGCAGGTTTCTTGGCCTGCTTACCTTTGTTCCAGCCTTGCATTGGCCTCCAGGCTGGCTTGGCTTGAGAAGTATTACCCTCTTGCTTAGAGGACGTAGCACTTGGGGCTGGTCCGTTTCTGCGAAAGGGACGAAAAACAGAATTTATGTTTACCTGATAAATTACTTTCTCCAACGGTGTGTCCGGTCCACGGCGTCATCCTTACTTGTGGGATATTCTCTTCCCCAACAGGAAATGGCAAAGAGCCCAGCAAAGCTGGTCACATGATCCCTCCTAGGCTCCGCCTACCCCAGTCATTCGACCGACGTTAAGGAGGAATATTTGAATAGGAGAAACCATATGATACCGTGGTGACTATAGTTAAAGAAAATAAATCATCAGACCTGATTAAAAAACCAGGGCGGGCCGTGGACCGGACACACCGTTGGAGAAAGTAATTTATCAGGTAAACATAAATTCTGTTTTCTCCAACATAGGTGTGTCCGGTCCACGGCGTCATCCTTACTTGTGGGAACCAATACCAAAGCTTTAGGACACGGATGAAGGGAGGGAGCAAATCAGGTCACCTAAATGGAAGGCACCACGGCTTGCAAAACCTTTCTCCCAAAAAATAGCCTCAGAAGAAGCAAAAGTATCAAACTTGTAAAATTTGGTAAAAGTGTGCAGTGAAGACCAAGTCGCTGCCCTACATATCTGATCAACAGAAGCCTCGTTCTTGAAGGCCCATGTGGAAGCCACAGCCCTAGTGGAATGAGCTGTGATTCTTTCAGGAGGCTGCCGTCCGGCAGTCTCGTAAGCCAATCTGATGATGCTTTTAATCCAAAAAGAGAGAGAGGTAGAAGTTGCTTTTTGACCTCTCCTGTTACCAGAATAAACAACAAACAAGGAAGATGTTTGTCTAAAATCCTTTGTAGCATCTAAATAGAATTTTAGAGCGCGAACAACATCCAAATTGTGCAACAAACGTTCCTTCTTCGAAACTGGTTTCGGACCCAAAGAAGGCACGACTATCTCCTGGTTAATGTTTTTGTTAGAAACAACTTTTGGAAGAAAACCAGGTTTAGTACGTAAAACCACCTTATCTGCATGGAACACCAGATAAGGAGGAGAACACTGCAGAGCAGATAATTCTGAAACTCTTCTAGCGGAAGAAATTGCAGCCAAAAACAAAACTTTCCAAGATAATAACTTAATATCAACGGAATGTAAGGGTTCAAACGGAACCCCCTGAAGAACTGAAAGAACTAAGTTGAGACTCCAAGGAGGAGTCAAAGGTTTGTAAACAGGCTTGATTCTAACCAGAGCCTGAACAAAGGCTTGAACATCTGGCACAGCTGCCAGCTCTTTGTGAAGTAACACAGACAAGGCAGAAATCTGTCCCTTCAAGGAACTTGCAGATAATCCTTTCTCCAATCCTTCTTGAAGAAATGATAGAATCCTAGGAATCTTTACCTTGTCCCAAGGGAATCCTTTAGATTCACACCAACAGATATATTTTTTCCATATTTTGTGGTAAATTTTTCTAGTTACAGGCTTTCTGGCCTGAACAAGAGTATCAATAACAGAATCTGAGAACCCTCGCTTTGATAAGATCAAGCGTTCAATCTCCAAGCAGTCAGCTGGAGTAGGACCAGATTCGGATGTTCGAACGGACCTTGAACAAGAAGGTCTCGTCTCAAAGGTAGCTTCCATGGTGAAGCCGATGACATATTCACCAGATCTGCCTACCAAGTCCTGCGTGGTTACGCAGGAGCTATCAAGATCACCTACGCCCTCTCCTGATTGATCCTGGCTACCAGCCTGGGGATGAGAGGAAACGGCGGGAATACATAAGCTAGGTTGAAGGTCCAAGGTGCTACTAGTGCATCTACTAGAGTCGCCTTGGGATCCCTGGATCTGGACCCGTAGCAAGGAACCTTGAAGTTCTGACGAGAGGCCATCAGATCCATGTCTGGAATGCCCCACAGTTGAGTGATTTGGGCAAAGATTTCCGGATGGAGTTCCCACACCCCCGGAAGCAATGTCTGACGAATCAGAAAATCCGCTTCCCAAGTTTCCACTCCTGGGATGTGGATTGCAGACAGGCGGCAGGAGCGAGTCTCCGCCCATTGAATGATTTTGGTCACTTCTTCCATCGCCAGGGAACTCCTTGTTCCCCCCTGATGGTTGATGTACGCAACAGTCGTCATGTTGTCTGATTGAAACCGTATGAACTTGGCCCTCGCTAGCTGAGGCCAAGCCTTGAGAGCATTGAATATCGCTCTCAGTTCCAGAATATTTATCGGTAGAAGAGATTCTTCCCGAGACCAAAGACCCTGAGCTTTCAGGGATCCCCAGACCGCGCCCCAGCCCATCAGACTGGCGTCGGTCGTGACAATGACCCACTCTGGTCTGCGGGAGGTCACCCCTAGCGACAGGTTGTCCAGGGACAGCCACCAACGGAGTGAGTCTCTGGTCCTCTGATTTACTTGTATCTTCGGAGACAAGTCTGTATAGTCCCCATTCCACTGACTGAGCATACACAATTGAAATGGTCTTAGATGAATGCGCGCAAAAGGAACTATGTCCATTGCCGCTACCATCAAACCTATCACTTCCATGCACTGTGCTATGGAAGGAAGAGGAACGGAAGGAAGTATCCGACAAGAGTTTAGAAGTTTTGTTTTTCTGGTCTCTGTCAGAAAAATCCTCATTTCTAAGGAGTCTATTATTGTTCCCAAGAAGGGAACTCTTGTCGACGGAGATAGAGAACTCTTTTCCACGTTCACTTACCATCCGTGAGATCTGAGAAAGGCCAGGACTATGTCCGTGTGAGCCTTTGCTTGAGGAAGGGACGACGCTTGAATCAGAATGTCGTCCAAGTAAGGTACTACAGCAATGCCCCTTGGTCTTAGCACCGCCAGAAGGGACCCTAGTACCTTTGTGAAAATCCTTGGAACAGTGGCTAATCCGAAAGGAAGCGCCACGAACTGGTAATGCTTGTCCAGGAATGCGAACCTTAGGAACCGATGATGTTCCTTGTGGACAGGAATATGTAGATACGCATCCTTTAAATCCACCGTGGTCAAGAATTGACCTTTCTGGATGGAAGGATTGTTCGAATGGTTTCCATTTTAGACGATGGAACCTTGAGAAACTTGTTTAGGATCTTGAGATCTAAGATTGGTCTGAACGTTCCCTCTTTTTTGGGAACTACGAACAGATTGGAGTAGAACCCCATCCCTCGTTCTTTTAATGGAACAGGATGAAATCACTTCCAGAAGATAACCTTGGGAGACTATTTCTAGCGCCCAAGGATCCAGAACATCTCTTGCCCAAGCCTGAGTGAAGAGAGAGAGTCTGCCCCCCACCAAATCCGGTCCCGGATCGGGGGCCCGCATCTCATGCTGTCTTGGGAGCAGTGGCAGGTTTCTTGGCCTGCTTTCCTTTGTTCCAGCCTTGCCTTGGTCTCCAGGCTGGATTGGCTTGAGAAGTATTACCCTCCTGCTTAGAGGACGTAGCACTTGGGGCTGGTCCGTTTCTGCGAAAGGGACGAAAATTAGGTTTATTTTTGGCCTTGAAAGACCTATTCTGAGGAAGGGCGTGGCCCTTGCCCCCAGTGATATCAGAGATAAACTCTTTCAAGTCAGGGCCAAACAGTGTTTTCCCCTTGAAAGGAATGTCAAACAATTTGTTCTTGGAAGACGCATCCGCTGACCAAGATTTTAACCAAAGCGCTCTGCGCGCCACAATAGCAAACCCAGAATTTTTCGCCGCTAACCTAGCCAATTGCAAGGTGGCGTCTAGTGTGAAAGAATTAGCCAATTTAAGAGCACGAATTCTGTCCATAATCTCCTCATAAGAAGAAGAATTACTAATAATCGCCTTTTCTAGCTCATCGCACCAGAAACACGCGGCTGTAGTGACAGGGACAATGCATGCAATTGGTTGTAGAAGGTAACCTTGCTGAACAAACATCTTTTTTAGCAAACCTTCTAATTTTTTATCCATAGGATCTTGGAAAGCACAACTATCTTCTATGGGTATAGTGGTGCGCTTGTTTAGAGTAGAAACCGCCCCCTCGACCTTGGGGACTGTCTGCCATAAGTCCTTTCTGGGGTCGACTATAGGAAACAATTTTTTAAATATGGGGGGAGGTACGAAAGGTACACCGGGCCTGTCCCATTCTTTATTAACAATGTACGCCACCCGCTTGAGTATAGGAAAAGCTTCGGGGGGCCCCGGGGCCTCTAGGAACTTGTCCATTCCGTTTCTGGAATGACCAGATAATCACAATCATCCAAATTGGATAACACCTCCTTAAGCAGAGCGCGGAGATGTTCCAACTTAAATTTAAAAGTAATCACATCAGGTTCAGCTTGTTGAGAAATTTTTCCTGAATCTGAAATTTCTCCCTCAGACAAAACCTCCCTGGCCCCCTCAGACTGGTGTAGGGGCCCTTCAGAAACAATATCATCAGCGGCCTCATGCTCTTCAGTATTTTCTAAAACAGAGCAGTCGCGCTTTCGCTGATAAGTGGGCATATTGGCTAAAATGTTTTTGATAGAATTATCCATTACAGCCGTTAATTGTTGCATAGTAAGGAGTATTGGCGCGCTAGATGTACTAGGGGCCTCCTGTATGGGCAAAACTGGTGTAGACGAAGGAGGGGATGATGCAGTACCATGCTTACTCCCCTCACTTGAGGAATCATCTTGGGCATCATTTTTACTAAATTTATTATGACATAAATCACATCTATTTAAATGAGAAGGAACCTTGGCTTCCCCACAGTCAGAACACAATCTATCTGGTAGTTCAGACATGTTAAACAGGCATAAACTTGATAACAAAGCACAAAAAACGTTTTAAAATAAAACCGTTACTGTCACTTTAAATTTTAAACTGAACACACTTTATTACTGCAATTGCGAAAAAACAGAATTTATGTTTACCTGATAAATTTCTTTCTCCAACGGTGTGTCCGGTCCACGGCGTCATCCTTACTTGTGGGATATTCTCTTCCCCAACAGGAAATGGCAAAGAGCCCAGCAAAGCTGGTCACATGATCCCTCCTAGGCTCCGCCTACCCCAGTCATTCGACCGACGTTAAGGAGGAATATTTGCATAGGAGAAACCATATGGTACCGTGGTGACTGTAGTTAAAGAAAATAAAATATCAGACCTGATTAAAAAAACCAGGGCGGGCCGTGGACCGGACACACCGTTGGAGAAAGAAATTTATCAGGTAAACATAAATTCTGTTTTCTCCAACATAGGTGTGTCCGGTCCACGGCGTCATCCTTACTTGTGGGAACCAATACCAAAGCTTTAGGACACGGATGAAGGGAGGGAGCAAATCAGGTCACCTAAATGGAAGGCACCACGGCTTGCAAAACCTTTCTCCCAAAAATAGCCTCAGAAGAAGCAAAAGTATCAAACTTGTAAAATTTGGTAAAAGTGTGCAGTGAAGACCAAGTCGCTGCCCTACATATCTGATCAACAGAAGCCTCGTTCTTGAAGGCCCATGTGGAAGCCACAGCCCTAGTGGAATGAGCTGTGATTCTTTCGGGAGGCTGCCGTCCGGCAGTCTCGTAAGCCAATCTGATGATGCTTTTAATCCAAAAGGAGAGAGAGGTAGAAATTGCTTTTTGACCTCTCCTTTTACCTGAATAAACAACAAACAGGGAAGATGTTTGTCTGAAATCCTTTGTAGCATCTAAATAGAATTTTAGAGCGCGAACAACATCCAAATTGTGCAACAAACGTTCCTTCTTTGAAACTGGTTTTGGACACAGAGAAGGTACGATAATCTCCTGGTTAATGTTTTTGTTAGAAACAACTTTTGGAAGAAAACCAGGTTTAGTACGTAAAACCACCTTATCTGCATGGAACACCAGATAAGGAGGAGAACACTGCAGAGCAGATAATTCTGAGACTCTTCTAGCAGAAGAAATCGCAACTAAAAACAAAACTTTCCAAAATAATAACTTAATATCAACGGAATGTAAAGAACTAAATTGAGACTCCAAGGAGGAGTCAAAGGTTTGTAAACAGGCTTGATTCTAACCAGAGCCTGAACAAAGGCTTGAACATCTGGCACAGCTGCCAGCTTTTTGTGAAGTAATACCGACAAGACAGAAATCTGTCCCTTCAGGGAACTTGCAGATAATCCTTTTTCCAATCCTTCTTGAAGGAAGGATAGAATCCTAGGAATCTTAACCTTGTTCCAAGGGAATCCTTTAGATTCACACCAACAGATATATTTTTTCCAAATTTTGTGGTAAATCTTTCTAGTCACAGGCTTTCTGGCCTGAACCAGAGTATCGATCACAGAATCTGAGAATCCTCGCTTCGATAAAATCAAGCGTTCAATCTCCAAGCAGTCAGCTGGAGTGAAACCAGATTCGGATGTTCGAACGGACCCTGAACAAGAAGGTCTCGTCTCAAAGGTAGCTTCCAAGGTGGAGCCGATGACATATTCACCAGATCTGCATACCAAGTCCTGCGTTGCCGATATTATTAAATCAAAATACCCAGAATAAATGATTCCTCAAGGCTAAATAAGTGTTAATATCAATCGATTTAGCCCAAAAAAAGTCTACAGTTTAAATAAGCCCTTGTGAAGCCCTTATTTACAATCGTAATAAACATGGCTTACCGGATCCCATAGGGAAAATGACAGCTTCCAGCATTACATCGTCTTGTTAGAATGTGTCATACCTCAAGCAGCAAGAGACTGCAAACTGTTCCCCCAACTGAAGTTAATTGCTCTCAACAGTCCTGTGTGGAACAGCCATGGATTTTAGTTACGGTTGCTAAAATCATTTTCCTCATACAAACAGAATTCTTCATCTCTTTTCTGTTTCTGAGTAAATAGTACGTACCAGCACTATTTGAAAATAACAAACTCTTGATTGAATAATGAAAAACTACAGTTAAACACTAAAAAACTCTAAGCCATCTCCGTGGAGATGTTGCCTGTACAACGGCAAAGAGAATGACTGGGGTAGGCGGAGCCTAGGAGGGATCATGTGACCAGCTTTGCTGGGCTCTTTGCCATTTCCTGTTGGGGAAGAGAATATCCCACAAGTAAGGATGACGACG